>NW_026726412.1:0-41862 GCF_029784015.1 Lycium ferocissimum | reverse complement strand
GCCCACTATTTTAAATGGCCCCAAGAAAGCTAAAGTAAAAGAATTTTGGGGTATTACATACCCAACACGGGAAGCACCAATCCTATTTCGTGCGAAAGAAAGACGGTTCTTTACACGTGTATCACTCAGGTCAGTTAAATAAAGTGACGATCAAGAACAAATATCCTCTCCCAAGGATTGATGATTTGTTTGATCAATTACAGTGCCAAGTGTTTTCCAAAATAGACTCAAGGTCGTGTTATCATCAAGGAGAGTTAAAGAAGAAGATATTCCCAAGATAAACCTTCTAACGAGATACCCATTATGAATTCCGGTGATGTCATTCGGTTAACTAATGCTCCGAGAAGTGTTTATGAATTTGATGAATAATGTATTTAGACCTCTCTGGATCTATTCGTAATAGTGTTCATTATGATATTCTAGTGTACTCGCACGTAATCGAAATGCACCATTTACGTATTGTTCTTGGAATTCTTCGAACTCGAAAATTGTATGCAAATTTTCAAAGTGCATTAGCTCGAATTCTGATCATTTTGGTCATGTCATTTCGTAGACGGCATCCGAGTCGATACTCGTAAATCGAGGCCGTGAAGACTGCCAAGGCCTACAACCCTACGTGTTCGTAGTTTTCCGGGATCGCAGTACTACAAGGTCGTGGAGGGTTTTCCTCTATTTCGACCTCATTGACAAAGCTAACCCGTGTTCACCAAATTTCAATGGAATGATGCTTCGTGAACAGCTTTCAAGAATTGAAAGATAGGCTAACTTCACTCTGCCTTGACACTTCCGTGGGCCGTACGGTTATGTTGTATATTGCGATGCTTTCGGCGTCAGTAGGAGTGTATTAATGCAAAGACGGTAAAGTTATTGCTTATGCTTCAAGAAGCATGAAACATGAAAAGAACTACCCAACTCATGATCTCGAATCGTCGCGTTTATTCATGCATTAAAAATACGGAGGCATTACTTGTACGGTGCGTACGTCGACACTCATACGTACCGCGCAGTTTCCAATACATTTTCGAAGTCAAGGAGTTAAATCAGCGCAGGCGGTGGTTAGAATTATTGAAAGATTATGATGAGTATTTTATACCAATTTTGGGTGCTGCAACATAGTAGTCACGCGTTGCCGTCGATCAATTAAGTGCCTCTCGTGAAGTTCCTCCGCAGAAGAAAGAATTAATCAGAGCTCCACCAAATAGCTGTACCCTTAAGTTCGTCTAATTGATTCTCGGGCAGCAGAGTTGGTATTCATAACCTAACTGTTTTATCCTTAGATATGGAGGCGAGAGAGCACCAATAATAAGATCCTCAAATTTAGCCATTATAGAGATGGATTTCATGAAAAGGAGAAGTCTCTATTTGAAACTTCTATAGATGGAGTTCTTCAATACCAAGACAGGTTATGTGTTCCAAAAGCTTGCGTAACTACGCGCGAATTCTAGAAGAAGCCTATCATTCTCGGTATTCTATTCATCCAGGTGCAACGAAGATGTATCACGATCTCAAATTGATGTATTAGTGGGATGGAATAAAGAAACACATAGCGGAATTTGTAGCTCAATGTCTGAACTGTCAACAAGTGAAAATCGAGCATCAAAAGCCGCAGGGTTATCATAAGCAATGGAAATTTTAACTTGAAACGGAAGTAAAAACATAGATTTCATTATAGGGTTACCTCGTTCCCGAAGCAAGTATGACTCTATATGGGTGATCGTGATCGACTCACGAAATCCCCATTTCCTTCCTAAGTAGAACTACTTACTCACAGAAGATTGTGCAAGACCGTATCTTAAAGAAATAAGGTAACTTCATGTTATTTCAATGTCCATTATTATCGATAGAGGAGCGCAAGACTTACAAGCCTAAGTTTTGGAAGTCTTTCCAAGAAGGTTTAGGAACTCGTGAAGCTTAGCACAAAGATTTCATCCACAAACCGACGGGCAAGCCGAACGTACTATTCGTACCTTGGAATATATGCGAGAGTACGTGTTCTAGATTTCAAGCAGAAGGTCGACCACTTACCCTTATCGAGTTTGTGGCTAACAAATGCGCCTATCATTCCGCATCCAAATGGCTCCGTATGAAGCTCTATAAGGAAGGATCCCCACCGGGGTGGTTCGTTTGGAAACACAATTAATAGGCCCCGGAAGTTGATCTACTGTGCGCCGGGAAAAGGTCAAGTTTATCCGAGATCGATTGTCGATGCCCTGCAGTCGTCGAAATCTTACGCGACAACCGCCGACGGGACATAGAATTTCAAGTTGATGACCGGGTAATTCTTAAAAGTTGTCACCAACGAAAGGAGTGATGAGATTTCAAAAGAAAGGAAAGCCGAGTCCTCGACACACTGGACCTTATAAGATTGTCCGCAAGGCGGGTCAAGTAGCGATGAATTGACCTACCCTCGGAATCGAATCACCCATCCGGGTTCCATATTAACGCTTCGTAAACGTGTCGTGGAGATCCCCACTGGTGATCGTCCCATTTATATGTTCAAGTTGACTAAAAGTGTTGCAATGAAGAAGTACACTTCCGTTGCCATACTAGATAGGTAGGTACTAAAGACTTAGAAATAAAGAAGTAACCCCGCTAAGGTCTTATGGAGAAATAACAACCGGAAGAGATGACTTGGGAGGCAAAAAAAGTATTTAAGGCCAAGCACCCACATTTATTTCAAATGGAAGAAATCCAAGACGAAACGTCAAGATTACGAGGTATGCATGTTTTCTTTTTATGTTTTCGGGTCGTGTGGCCAAACTTTATTACTATGATGTTATGTCCCCTACGAGGCATTTACATGGGTCGCGATTAGGGTAAGGCCATATTATAGAGAAATTCTAGAAATTTTCATAAAATTCCCGAGAACTTAACATTCGAGGACGAAATGTTTTAAAGGGGAGAGAATGTTACACCTCCCATTTTGTTTCAAGGAAATTTAGGCTTATCGTGATGATACCGTCGAGACGCGTAGCCCGCACCAAAGTCTTCGTTGTGAGATATTTTTCTTGCATGCGTATAGGTGTATAAGTATGTATTCTCACATTGCATTTTTGAGGGAATTGGAAGTGAAACAAATCGGGAGCAAGTCAGAAACCGTCGACACCGCTAGCGTCGACGCCCAGGATCGACCGTCGACACGCGACGAGTCGCCGATTGCGGGAACCGTCGACGGTGTTCTACTATCGACATCTCGGGGCGGAGGGATCGACAGCGCACGTCGACGAGCCGTCGACCCTGCTCGTCGACCCGCCGATTTGGAAGTTTCCAGCCTTGTCTATAAATATAAGAACCCACGTTTTATTTCATTATTTTCCACAAAAAGCAGATTCTATATCTCTCTAAAACCCTCCCTCCATTTTCATAACAATCTATACCAAAAAGCCAAGATCAAAGCCAAGAATTAAGGGGTTCAAATACTAGGAAGCCTATTAGGGTTTGTGAAGGGTAAGAATTTCTTGGGCACGCAAGTGGAGGATTTCATTCTAATGGAGTGGAGTAACTCAAGGCTTAGTTCCAAGTGATTAAGGTAAGTTTTATGATTCTTCCATGTTATTTAAACTATCAAGGTTAAAAGACTTGAATTATGGAGAAAAAGAGAACATAAGGCGGGAGGTATGAAAATAAAGATATTTTTAAAATCATGACTTGACTTGAATCATAGTTCTTGATATGTAATGAGTGCAATCTAGCAATGAATGGTGGTAAAGATGTCAGAGTAGGCATTGTACGATATGGACACGGACGCGTGCCATAGCTAGGTTATAAGGAGTGATAGGGAATGTTGGGATTGATAATGTCTAGCTTGATGAAATTGTGGATTAAGATATGGTGGTTGTTGTTATGATATTGGGAATTATTATTATCTTCATTATTATTATTATTATTATTATTAAGTTATCGAAATAAAGGAAGATGTTAACCGATTTTCATTAGCTTTAGTTAAGCATAAGTATGTCTTCGATTGTCTAATCTTGGTACGAATTTCTGTAAAGGTAGAAACGTGAGCATTGGAGAGAAGCATCCAAGTGATAGAGTTAACGAATCATTAACGTATAAAAGGCTAGTCCTTTCCTTTTAAGGCATGATTCTCATTAAACGAATTCCCTTTTTCCTTCCATGAACTTCTTCACATTCGGAAATATGACAACATATATAGAGATTCTAAAGCCTATGGTATGACATTAATTATTATTGATAGACCCACCTTATGATACTAGTTCCTTCAAGGTAGGTAAGATGGTTATGATTTTCCCCATAATAGAATCGGGGTTTTCGACCTTACGTCACCCCGATATGGTTATAGATTATCTTAGGGACTCTAATGTATGTTTTATGACGAGCTTATGAGATGTATACGATTATAGATTGGCCGGACATGTAACTACCGCGCCTAGATGGCCGGGACATGTCACCGCGAATGCGGGTCGGCCAGATTATACCGCGCCTAAATGACCGGACATGTCACCGCTAACGCGGGTCGCTTGTGATTTTACCGTGCTCGTACGGCCGGACATGACACCACTAATGGGCGGCGTATGATGGTACACCGGACGCGAGTAAACGAGGATTATATGTGATAAGTTGATGTATGTGATATGTTTAAAATGCATTTACTTTTAAAGGCTGCTGGTTATGTTTTCACCTTATGTTTCGTGATTTCTTTATTATGCCCATTTTATTTACGCCTTACATACTCGCATAATGCCGTATCGACGTCCCTTTCTTTAGACGTCGTGTTCATGCCCACAAGTAGATAGGAGGTGATCCAAACCATAGGAGCTATCACCGTACTTGAGAGCACTCCATTGTTCCGAGGTGCCATTGCTTATGATTTTGTGTATATATCTATTTTTTTGGGCACGACGGGGTCCCGTCCCTTCCATATGTCTAGTACTCTAGTAGAGGCTCATTGATACGCACGTATGGGTAGTTTGGTCTTACGATTTTTCCCATATGTATATATGTATTATTTTGATAGCCAGAGGGCTTATGTATATAAAAGTAATTATGATTCAAATGAAAATGGTTTCCCTATGATTATAAGTTATTAACGAACGATCGCGTAACGATATGATTACGAGTAATATGAGCGGGGTACTGTGTTAGCCCCTAAGATTCGTCTACGGTTCTTAGTCGGGTCGTGACAAAGAAACCAATTTACTAGTTTCATAAGTAAAACTTTCAATTGGGATGCCCTCCGACTCAGTGGGAAACAATGCCCTTGTGCTCACGAGTCCAATAAAACAACAATCATACTGAACCCAACCCCCACCCTAGTCCAACAATCAATGAAACTTCAAAACTTAAAAGTCACACATCATGGCTACACGAATTGAATCATGAAGGAACATACGAGTAGGGGTTTTGAGATCAACATACCTGATTGGAGAAAGATGTAATTGAAATGGAAGAAAAACTTGAGAATTAACGAATGGCCTCCGCGATGAACTTAAAAAAAAAAAACTCTTAGATAGTGAGGGAGAAAGGGAGAGATGGTAGGGGAGAGGTGAAGAGATGATAAGGGAAGTTATAGGGGTGAAGAGGAGTTATAAGGGTGGTGAAGATGCCGTTTGAAATTGTGGAAAATGAGAGGGTAACCATCGGGTAAGGTATTTAAATCTTCCCCGACCGTTACGCTCCCAAATACGGACCGTAACATAGGGTACGAGCCGTAATGCATGTTACAGTCGATCCAAACGACCCCATTTCATGCTTCATTAATGACCTGGCAATTATTCAAATGACGGTCCATAACTCGTGTCACGGACTGTAATACCTGGTGTAACAAACGTTAAATTTCCAAAGGGCTATTCAGGTGTTACTCAAAGTTACGGTCACATGTTATAGACCATAACACTGGTCTCCTTCCTTCAATGATTTCATCATTTCTCCTCTTTTTATTACGCTCCATGTTACGGGCCGTAGCATGTGTTATGCCAGCGTAACGTGGAGCAACTTTTAGTGCAAGCCCAACACTTAATTCGTTTTGCCTCCTCTTTCATGAGAGTTCTAACACATCAGCAAACATCATAGACACAAAAGAAAACAATGGAAATACGATATTTAAAATAACATAAAGCAGTAAATGTGGGTTGCCTCCCACACAATGCTTGATTTAACGTCGCGGCACGATGTGATACCTCAATTGCTAGCTCAGGAATCGTGTTTTAAACGATACCTATCAACCACTTTGCCATCATCAATGCACCAATGATAGTGCTTCACCCTCTGCGCATTTACTTTAAAAGTCCGAGTGCCATCCTCGATTTTCACTTCAATGATGCATCCATTTGACGAAACATCGATAATTTCAAATGGCCCTGACCATCGAGACTTGAGCTTGCCCGGAAACAACTTTAGGTGCGAATTGTAGAACTAGACTTAAATCCTTTGGCTGAAAATCCCTTTTCGAGGATCTTGATTCATGATAGTATTTCATTTTTTCCTTGTACAATGTTGCACTTTCATAGGCATTGTATCTAAATTCATCCATCTCGTTGATTTGAAACAACCTCAGCTTGGTTGCTTCATACCAATCCATGTTCAAATTTTTCAATGCCCAAAGGGCCTTATGCTCAAGCTCAATAGGCAAATGACATGCCTTCCTAAATACCAGCTTATACGATGAAGTCCCAATAGGTGTTTTGAAAGCTGTGCAATATGCCCATAGAGGATCATCTGACTTTTTGGACCAGTCAGTGTGATTCATATTGACTGTCTTTGCCAAGATGCTCTTTATTTCTCGATTGGAGACTTTAACCTGACCACTCGTCTGAGGATGATATGGAGTGGCAACCCTGTGATGCAAGCCATATTTTTCAAGGAGATCCGCGAATGGTTTGCTGCAGAAGTGAGAACCACCATCACTAATAATGGCTCTAAGACTGCCAAATCTTGTGAAGATGTTTTTTTTTTAGGAAGACAATGACTCTCTTTCCATCATTGTTGGGAAAGGCCATCGCTTCCACCCATTTGGAGACATTATCCACAACAACAAGAAAATATTTCAGGCCATATGAGCTCACAAATGGCCCCATAAAATCAATGTCCCACATATCAAAGAGCTCCACCTCAAGCACAAAATTCATTGGTGTTTCATGCTTCCGACCTATGGTGCCTTGGCGCTGGCATTTATTACAAAAACGTGCCAGCATATTCGCATCACGATAGATGGCGGGCCAATATTAGCCACACTCTAGCACCTTGGCTGCAGTTCTATTTCCACTGTGATGCCCCCCAACAGGAGAATCATGACAAGCTTCCAATATTTCCATCACATCAGACTCAGCCACACATCTTTTGATAATATTGTCTGCGCAAGTCCGGAATAAATAAGGCTTATCCCAATAATACTGTCGGAAATCTCTCAAGAATTTCTTCTTTTGATATGCCTTCAATCTTCAAGAATAATGCCGGTTACCAAATAATTAGCAATATTAGCATACCATGGTACCAAATCACTAGAGACCGCCAATACTCTTTCATTCGGAAAAGTGTCATCAATATCTAGCACATTAGTCGGTCTCCCTACTTTTTCAAGTCTGGAAAGATGGTCAGCCACTTGATTCTCTGACCCTTTTCGGTCTTTGACTTCAAAGTCAAATTCTTGTAGCAATAGAACCCATCTAATCAACCGTGGCTTAGCATCCTTTTTAGCCATCAAATACCACAAGGCAGCATGGTCAGTGTGAACCACTAACTTGGCACCCAACAAATAGGCCTGGAACTTTTCGAAAGCATAAACAATAGCAAGCTCTTGCTCTGTCACTGTATAATTCATTTGAGCTCCATTTAGTGTTTTGCTTGCATAATAAATTGGGTGCAAGATTTTGTTGAGCCGCTGACCAAGCACAGCGCCAATAGCAAGACCACTAGCATCACACATCAATTAGAAAGGTAAAGAACAATCCGGAGACACAACAATAAGGGCTGAAGTCAATCTCAACTTCAACTCTTCAAAAGCCTTGATGCACTTTTCATCAAAATTGAATTTCGACTCCTTTTCCAAAAGTTTGCACATTGGATTTGCAATCTTTGAGAAGTCTTTGATGAACCTTCTATAAAATCCAGCGTGCCCCAAGAAACTCCGAACCCCCTTAACTGAGATGGGAGGAGGGAGTTTTGAAATCACATCGATCTTGGCTTGGTCAACTTCAATCCCTTTCTCGGAAATCTTATGGCCAAGGACAATTCCCTCCTTTACCATAAAATGACACTTTTCTCAGTTAAGAACTAGGTTTGTCTTTTCACACCTTTGTAGCACCCGATCAAGATGGTCTAAACATTCATTGAATGAATCTCCCACAACCGATAAATCATCCTTGAAGACTTCAAGAAAGTTTTCAACCATATCGGAGAATATGGACATCATACATTACTGGAAAGTAGCTGGGACATTGCAAAGACCAAATGGAATTCGGCTGAAAGCGAATGTCCCATAGGGACAAGTGAAAGTAGTCTTTTCTTGATCTTCCAATGCGATGTTAATTTGATTGTACCCAGAGTACCCATCCAAGAAGCAATAATAAGACCTTCCGGCTAGCCGATCAAGCATTTGATCAATAAAAGGCATAGGGAAATGGTCCTTGCAAGATGCAGTGTTCAGCTTTCTGTAGTCCATGCAAACTCTCCAACCGGTGACAGTTCTTGTAGGTATCAACTCATTTTTCGAATTAGGGACAACAGTGATGCCACCTTTTTTGGCACACATTGAACTGGACTCACCCCTGGACTGTTGGCAATTGGGTAAACCACCGCAGCATCTAGCCACTTAATAATCTCTTTCTTTACCACCTCTTGTATCGGTGGATTCAATTTTCTCTGATGCTCAACACTTGGTGAACTTTTCTCTTCCAGCTGAATTTGGTGCTCACAAATTCCGGAGGGAATCCCTCAGATGTCGGCAATAGTCCAACCCAAGGCCCTCAAATGTTTCCTCAAGAATGTGAGAAGTCTTTGAGTCTGGCCCTCATTCAGAAGTGATGACACAATAACTGGGAGAGTACTATTTGCTCCAAGAAACTCATATCTAATATGGGATGGAAGTTGCTTGAGTTCTAACTTTGGTGGCTCAATAATTGAAGGTTTTGTTGTTACACCTCGGAAAATTTTTTCGTTGAGTCACAGTGAATAGGCTAATGAGGAGTACGAAGTATACGATGTTTCAATAAGTAATAAATAGCATTTAATGATTTTAAATAAGATTTGGAAGACATTCGAGGTTAGACGAGAAAGTTGCCAAGAGAAGGCCATGTGTACGATAAGTATCAGAAGGGATTTATGAGTAGTAAGTTGATGACAACTTAATGATGTGTTGGGGAAGAGTTATAACGCCCCTTAGATTGTTAATGAAGTGATAAATAAGTGTTAAGAAGGTTCCATAAGGATTGGAGATCAAACGAGGCGACGGGATCGAACTTGGTGAAGTAGTGGGTTTCACGGCCAGGTTCCACGGCCAGCATTGTGTTCCACGGACCGTGGATGGGTCCGTGGAACTCGCAAAGATAGAAGACGACGGCTGGTCATGAACCACGACCAGCTTCATGGACAACACTAGGTTCCACGGACCGTGGAACAATCCGTGGAACTCCCGACGGGCTGAAATGTTCTAAGTGTATAAATGTGTTCCCAACTTCATTATTTCATTTCCAACACTTCTCCACTTCTCTCTAAAGTCTCTAGGGCATCATATATATTTCATAAACAAGAATCCAAAGGGGATCAAAGGTTGTTATCATTAAACCAAGTGAATCAAAGTAAGAAAACCCATTAAAGCTCATAAAAAACAAGGGATTCAAGTGAAGGAAAATCTAGGGTTTTGCTCAAGTGAGGTATATGCCACCAAGGTTCAATCCTACACCATCTAAGGTAAGTTTTATGATGTTTCCATGTTGTTTAAAGTATTTGGAAGTTGAAACACTTGGACTATATAAGGAAAAAGGAAATGGGTCATGAATGTGTGAATAGTGTCACTTTTGAGTAAATGTTTGGAATGAGTTATGATTCTTGATACGTTATGAATATGATTATGTTATAAATGATATTGAGAGTATGGAATCGACATTGTATGTGAATGAGCGTATTGTCGAGGTATGACTATGAATATGGATGAGTTGAAGTGAATTGTGAAGTAAGAGTAATGTAGTTGGCTAAAAGCTATTGTGATGATATTGTGAATGCTATTATTGATGTTTGGGAATTGATGTGTAATACGAGGGAAGTCGTATAAATAAAGGAGATGCTGTCCGATTTTTCTCTAGAATTAATCATGAATGCTAAGCTATCTATTATCTAATATGAGTTTGCACTTCAATGAAGGTAGAACGTGAGCCTTGAAGAAGAACGTACAAGTGATAGAATAGTTGCACGGAAAGGTATGTAAGGCTAACCCTTCTTTCATAAGGCATGGTCCTTTGGCCAAATGTTTATCCTTGTCACGCCCCGAACCATGGCCTGGGCGAAACACGGCACTCGGTGCCATACTGCATGTGACCGAGCGAACCACATGGCTTGCTGAATCATCATGAGGCATACATGAGCGGAATATAACGTGAATGCATAATGAGCCTTTATAAAACGTAGTAAGTCATAATACTTAATAAAAATACTTGTTTAAACATGAGTGCGGAAATAACATGAATGAGCCAAAGATGGCTAAACACCTTGCATGTCTAACATAACTAAACCGACTAGTCTATGAAACCTCTAATCATGAATCTTGACTGAAAAACGTACTTGCTGGGACAAGGCCCCTAGCATACCTATAAATGCATGACTAGTAAAATAAAGATAACTGACTAAACCCCGAATGAGATGGGGCTCACCAATAGGCTGATACGAGCAAATCCTACTGAGCAGATGCGGCGTCCTGTAAATACGTACCTGCATCGTGAAATGCAGGCCCCCGGGCAATAAAAGGGGACGTCAGCACATTGAATGTACTGGTATGTAAAGCAACTGAATGAAATAACATGAGACATGAAATAACATGATAAGAGCTGAAACTGAAAACCTGGACATGAACATGAGCATGAGCATGAGTACATATATATATAACATAAGTAAAACATGATAAGTAGGGAGAGCATTTCATAAACCGACATGTGAAATCACCACGTGGGTACGTGGAGTCTGGTACCTCGCCGGACCGGCGAGCCCTCATACCTTGCCGCAGTATAAGGTAGTAAATCACCACGTGGGTACGTGGAGTCCGGTACCTCGCCGGACCGAAGAGCCCCCATACCTTGCCGTGTATGAGGTGGTATCGTGCCCGATGGATCCATTCAAAGGTAAAATTAAGGTATCGTCTTATCCGGGCGAGCGATCCTTGTCCTACGGTGGCTACGTAGTTTCAGCTATCTGAGCCTTCTCGGTAATTTGTGCAACTCCCAAAACATTAACATAATATAGTTGGCTAAGAAGCCCATGATTTTCGTGAATTAACTTGTACTTGTCTTGTAATCATGATTTCACGAAATAACTTGTAAACATGGTTTCATGAAATAACTTGTAAATATGGTTTCATAATATAACTTGTATTTAGCATGTATGTATCTTGAGTCATGGTATGGACATAGTTATAAAGTACAATTGCATGAAAACTTGTAGACATATAGGATATTCATGAAATAAGCATTTTTATTCAAAAACATGCATGCAAGAACCCATGGAATACAAGATATGGGTTTTCATAGATTACGGACGGATTCTCAATAATCATAAAGAAATATTAAGAACACAATGATGGAATTATAACAATTCATACATAATATAATCATGGACATGGACCTAGGGTTATCATGAGCATGGTATTGAAACCCTAGTTTTGTATTGAAACCTAGTTTTGTATTGAAATCATAATTTTATGGATTTTGAGGCGTGGGAAGAACAATGATGTTCCCACACGTAGATAGTAACTCTACATACCTTAATTGCTCCAAAACTTGAATTAAAGACTTGAGCTTTGAAGAAGATTTCCAAAATCTTGAGTTCTTGAACCTTGAGATGGGTTTTCTTGAAAACCCTAGTTTTAGAATGATAATTTCTTGTTTAGATTACAAGGATAGATGTTAGAATTGAGTTGGAATAATTAGAATAGGCTTACCTTGGTGTTCTTGATGAAGGGAGAGGGTAGGAAGTCGTTCTAGGGCTTGAGGAATGAAAAATAATGATTAGAACTGATATGGACGAATATATACTGTTCGGAAAATAAATTTTTCGGCCCAAGAATATGCGCGTATTTCAAAATACGGGCCGTATTTTGAAATACCGGCCGTATTTTGAAATATGGACAAAGACTGCCTCGTTCAGTAAAATGGCCATAACTTCTTGCACAGATGTCCGTTTGACCCCCGTAAGATACCGTTGGAAAGGTATTTCAATGCTCTACAACTTTCATCAAGGAAGTTTTCTCAAATTCCAAACACGTTTTGAAATACGGGCCGTAAAGTGAAATACGGTCCGTATTTAACCATATGACCTCAAAATGTCAAATTCCGTAATGTTCGTAAATTCTTGGTTTCGGTTTCGGGCAATCGTTCATGGGCGTAAATTGGAATACGACCACCGTTCATGGGCGTAAACCACCATATCACGACCGAACGGAAAAATATCAATTCCCACATTCTTTATCCGATTTTTCGAGTCTAGGATCATGGTTAAAGCTTAGGTCAAAGATACGGGTGTTACAATATCTCCCCTTGGGATCATTCGTCCTCGAATGATGGGTCATGGTTAAGAACATGGCTGGACATGGCTTGAATACATGAACATGAAAGAAATGTGATGTAAAACGTAAGAGCTTGACATGGTCATGAATCATGAGAACTGAATACGTGATTACATAGAAACATGTACATGGGGAACATGAAACTGAGTAGCGCCTACATGAATGAGAATCATGAAACATTTGTCCTCGATTTATGACTAGTGGTTAAGAAACGCTACTAACTCTGGAATCTATAAAATTTATGGCAAGACTTCCTTCATAATTCGGACCCTCACGACATTTCTCAAACGCCTGACAACTAACTAAAGTACCAACACACAACTTACACGGTATCTTAATACGCATGATGTGACATAACGTGATTACTGAATCTTGAATGTATCTAACATAAATACTGAGCTGGCTTGAACACACGGATATTGGCTGAATGATTACGTGATTATTATACATAGGGTTTGGAAGAAATGCATAGGCACGAATGACATGAGTACTGGAAATAGGCACGAACATGACATGATTACCTGGGCGTGAGATGCATGACGTAGGACATAAATACACGAAGACTGGATGACATGAATACATAAGTGCTAAACTGTCATGAGATACGAATACGTGTGAAAATGGATATCGTAACATGGGATCTGAATGTCGAAAACATGATTGTTACAACATGTGGGTTAAATACTAAGCGCGGGTAGGATTTGGATACTTAGAGACTTAATCACGTACGTTCGTATGTCACCATGGTAATATGAGATAGGAGTATGACTTAGGCTTTGAATGTAAGCGCAATCTCGATGTGAATGCGACAGACTTCAGTCGTATAACAAGAATATAACCCTAACATAGGTGTTCATAAATATCTAGCATAGGCATGACATGAATACGTCGAATCTTAGTAGAATACTCCCGAGATAAGTACCATAGGGTACATGAAAAGATATCTATTTGAATATAGGAATGCACCTTACTTCTGATTATCTTGCTAGCTGTAAATCATGATTACGAATACCTTAGCTCATCTTGCTCATTCCCGTGAGCGAATTATAGAGGACTGAGAGAAAAGGAATTATTGGTACTATTCATATAAGGTACGTTGCCTTAGAGACAGACATGACATGGTGCATTGTACATGGAGGACGTAACGTGGAACATGCGTGCATGGGAACATTATTCATACGGCATGAAACGTGAATAGCATGACATGGGGCATGGGACCATGAAAAATATAGCGTTTATATGAGTACCTACATACCATGGCGTATGGACTTGAGTTCATGAGTATTGAAGTAAGACTAAGGCATAAGTAGAAAGTCATCTTGAACTTAAACAGGGCATAAGTGCTTCGGAAAAGGAAATGGCATCCTTTGTGCTAAGCTACGAGCTGCTCTAAAACAAGAACCGTTAGGAACATAAGCATGAGTTACGTAGAATCGTGGGTAGGACATCCATCTTGACTTACCCTTATCGTTACCTACCAACTCCACTGTTATGCTATTTCTATATGTGGATGCTTAAAGAAGTCGGTCGTGGGCACAAGTACGTGAGAACGTAGGTAGCATATCTTTGGAGTTGAAATAAATCATTTACCTAAGGCATTTTTCCCTTGTTCAAGGACCAGGGCATTCCATAGGATTCTTAGTCTTTAAACTATTGTGTTACCTTCTCCTCAATCATTATCAAAATCAACATCATATTTGGAAAGCACTTAGAAGCTAGAACGTGGTCATGGGTATAAAAGCACGATAGATACGTGAGACATGAATGCGGTCTTTAACCTTGGTCATGGGTACAACCTGATCTGAGAAACATGAAAGAACATTCCGTCGCATAGCTTACTATCGTATGGAGTCTTAATTTTGTATCTTAAACATAGAGTGTAAAGCTCTAACATGGGCATGATATAGGTATGCTATGCATGTGTAGAGTACGTTTGGGCATTGGTACTACATAGTGCATGAATTATTCGAAATTGGAAACGTTACACTCTTAAACCTTTTATTCGCCCTAAAACTTGATCTCGCCGACATGACAAAAGACGAACTCCACACACTTTATCTTAGCAACATGAAACCGTGATCTTCGACATAATCTCCTTAACACCCATCAATTTACAAAACACATAATCTATATCGGCACTTTATCGCATGATCTCCCCCTTAGTTCAAAAGCTAATGTTTAAAGCCTGTGGATCCCTTGAGTCAGTGATAAGTGGTCATCTAGTGATTCTGCTAAGTTCCTCTAACATACTGACAACTTATTTCTTTGGCTTACTTCAAGCAATACCGGGAGAACTGGATTACTTAAATGAATGGGTTTCTAATGTACATGACTAACATACTAGCTTTGTCAGTCTTGGGGGAAACTATTTTCTGATAGCACTTAAAGGCTCTTTTTTTTTTTTTTTTGCTCACTCTCTTCATCGCTAGATGATTTTCTTCTTTCACCCATGTCTATACCTCGAATTTAACTTAAACCCTTTGGGTTCTAACACGCCTTCGGTGTATTTAGACGGTTACCTTAGTAGTGCTAACTTGACTAAGTAGCTTCAATCGTACTTCTACTAACTCTGCTGAAATTTCTAATTCACTGTGTCCATTCAAACTTACTCACTATGCTTCTGTTAACCACTTGCTAGCATCATATTCTCTAATTCTTCTCTGAGTACTAAAGTGAAGCATAAGGTTATTTCTAACTTTTCTTCCTTATCTGACTCTATTCTGGGGTTGTATACTATCTTTTCTAAATTATGGACATGGGTCACACTTAGGGAAATTTCATCTGTCTCAAACAAGGAATTGGAATAACTAACCCCAAACTCCCTATACACTTTCAAAATTATATCATACTATACAAATCGTGATAAATACTTAATAACATAACCCTAAAAGGGAACTGTCATATCTTTTTATCTCATAGTAATATTTGCTTCTTGTAGTAACTTACTAACATCATACTCTCTAGGTCTGATCTGGATAAACTTAAATAATTTAGAACTAACCCCACAAAAAAATTCAATATCATCTACTCATGGTTTTCTTATGGCATCCCTTCCTAGTCATGTACATAGATCATATGGCAAAAATATATATATATCCTTAAAAAAAATCAAGACTTTCTAGTATTACAGGTGGTTGGCTCTTAGGCTATTTCCTGCTCAAAACTACCGTGGACAATTTATGATTGTTGCAGCTAATTTCATAACATGTTACTCCGTAGGTCTTAAATCTGAACTATCATCCTTATAATGTAGCTCCATGGTCAGATAATCCAAATAAACTTATTCTGTAAGGTATATAACCTACGTGTACTACCATGCCGAAACTTGTTTTTAAAAGGGTATTATCACCTGATAAACACACCATGCACTATTTGGTAAGTCTTGGGTCTCAAATTTTTCCTGCTCGCCACTTACGCATTCGATACGTTCAGAATTCGATGGAAAGAGAATGTTACTTACTGCTCTAAGCTTCATGGCACGATTTAGAATAATTCCTGATGCCTCCATCGGAAAGCAACACATCGATAATGACTAGCTTTACATCTTCCTCATCCATTGAGACGAGGCATATTCGGTAGAATGGGAAACAACACACGAGTTCGAGTGATTTCTGAGAACACAGCTCTATTGCACGATCTAGAGTTGAAAGAAGTGAGACAATCTAAAATGTCTTGGTGGTCAAATGTTTATATATGTGCCGCGCACAGACATATAATAGTGACCCCACCGGACACGGTTTCATAGACTCCCTAAGACACTTGAACCTAGGCTCTGATACCAAGTTTTGTCACGCCCCGAACCATGGCCTGGGCGAAACACGGCACTCGGTGCCATACTGCATGTGACCGAGCGAACCACATGGCTTGCTAAATCATCATGAGGCATACATGAGCGAATATA
This sequence comes from Lycium ferocissimum, assembly GCF_029784015.1. Classification (NCBI taxonomy): domain Eukaryota; kingdom Viridiplantae; phylum Streptophyta; class Magnoliopsida; order Solanales; family Solanaceae; genus Lycium; species Lycium ferocissimum. The sequence continues at coordinate 25,231 of NW_026726412.1, read as the reverse complement.
ACGTGAATGCATAATGAGCCTTTATAAAACGTAGTAAGTCATAATACTTAATAAAAATACTTGTTTAAACATGAGTGCGGAAATAACATGAATGAGCCAAAGATGGCTAAACACCTTGCATGTCTAACATAACTAAACTGACTAGTCTATGAAACCTCTAATCATGAATCTTGACTGAAAAACGTACTTGCTGACAAGGCCCCTAGCATACCTATAAATGCATGACTAGTAAAATAAAGATAACTGACTAAACCCCGAATGAGACGGGGCTCACCAATAGGCTGATACGAGCAAATCCTACCGAGCGTACGCGGCGTCCCCGTAAATACGTACCGCATCGTGAAATGCAGCCCCCGGCAAAAAAGGGGACGTCAGCACATTGAATGTACTGGTATGTAAAGCAACTGAATGAAATAACATGAGACATGAAATAACATGATAAGAACTGAAACTGAAAACCTGGACATGAACATGAGCATGAGCATGAGTACATATATATATAACATAAGTAAAACATGATAAGTAGGGAGAGCATTTCATAAACCGACATGTGAAATCACCACGTGGGTACGTGGAGTCTGGTACCTCGCCGGACCAGCAGAGCCCTCATACCTTGCCAGAGTATAAGGTAGTAAATCACCACGTGGGTACGTGGAGTCTGGTACCTCGCCGACCAGGACGAGAGCCCCCATACCTTGCCGTGTATGAGGTGGTATCGTGCCCGATGGATCCATTCATTCGTGTAAAATTAAGGTATCGTCTTATCCGGGCGGAGCGATCCTTGTCCTACGGTGGCTACGTAGTTTCGTTATCCGAGCCTTCTCGGTAATTTGTGCAACTCCCAAAACATTAACATAATATAGTTGGCTAAGAAGCCCATGATTTTCGTGAATTAACTTGTACTTGTCTTGTAATCATGATTTCACGAAATAACTTGTAAACATGGTTTCATGAAATAACTTGTAAATATGGTTTCATAATATAACTTGTATTTAGCATGTATGTATCTTGAGTCATGGTATGGACATAGTTATAAAGTACAATTGCATGAAAACTTGTAGACATATAGGATATTCATGAAATAAGCATTTTTATTCAAAAACATGCATGCAAGAACCCATGGAATACAAGATATGGGTTTTCATAGATTACGGACGGATTCTCAATAATCATAAAGAAATATTAAGAACACAATGATGGAATTATAACAATTCATACATAATATAATCATAGACATGGACCTAGGGTTATCATGAGCATGGTATTGAAACCCTAGTTTTGTATTGAAACCCTAGTTTTGTATTGAAATCATAATTTTATGGATTTTGAGGCGTGGGGAAGAACAATGATGTTCCCACACGTAGATAGTAACTCTACATACCTTAATTGCTCCAAAACTTGAATTAAAGACTTGAGCTTTGAAGAAGATTTCCAAAATCTTGAGTTCTTGAACCTTGAGATGGGTTTTCTTGAAAACCCTAGTTTTAGAATGATAATTTCTTGTTTAGATTACAAGGATAGATGTTAGAATTGAGTTGGAATAATTAGAATAGGCTTACCTTGGTGTTCTTGATGAAGGAGAGGGTAGGAAGTCGTTCTAGGGCTTGAGGGAGTGAAAAATAATGATTAGAACTGATATGGATGAATATATACTGTTCTGGAAAAATAAATTTTTCGGCCCAGTTAAATACTGGCCGTATTTCAAAATACGGGCCGTATTTTGAAATACTGGCCGTATTTTGAAATATGGACAGCACTGCCTCTCGTTCAAGAAATGGCCATAACTTCTTGTACAGATGTCCGTTTGACCCCGTAAGATACCGTTGGAAAGGTATTTCAATTCTCTACAACTTTCATCAAGGAAGTTTTCTCAAATTCCAAACACGTTTTGAAATACGGGCCGTAAAGTGAAATACGGTCCGTATTTAACCATATGACCTCAAAATGTCAAATTCCAGAATGTTCAGAAATTCTTGGTTTCAGTTTACGGACCTTGTTCATGGGCGTAAATTGGAATACGACCACTGTTCATGGGCGTAAACCACCATATCACGACCGAACGGAAAAATATCAATTCCCACATTCTTTACATTTTTCGATTTAAAGCTTAGGTCAAAGATACGGGGTGTTACAATCCTTCTACGAGTTCAAGACACTCTCCAATGATCTTATCTCTAGAAGCTACGAAGCTTACGATTCTCAAATGATATGATTGTACTAAGTTCCCTATACGACGAGTAATACTCTAAGGATAGGATGTAATGAATGACGATAGTAAAAAAAGGCTAAAGATAGATATGAGCTTATATGTATGTGTGCCCATGAGAGGCTATTGCGAACCCCGAGCTTATATGGCCGGGTAGAATATAGTAAATATGTATATATGTATATCTATATGACACGCGCGCACACCACTACAGTTGGGTACGGATAACAACACGAGGCCTTGGTAGGGCCGGTATATCGTATCGCTATGACGAACTGAATGATATGATTGTACCCCTTACGAAGTAATAAGCTATGTATATATAAATATGTATATGTGTGCTATATAAATATAGCTATATATGTATATCTATATGACACGCGCGCACACCACTACATATGACATCTATATATATACGAATATGAAAGCTATGTATATGACATCTATATGAGTACGAATAAGCTATGTATATGACATCTATATGAGTACGAATAAGCTATGTATATGACATCGATAAGAGTACGAATATACATTAAGACTATGTAAGTGCCAAGTAAGGGCTATGTATATGCAATGTATATGATATGAGCATGAGTACGAAAGGAAATACGAATACGAATACGAAAATGGATACGAAAGGTAAATGAGTACGGATATGAATGTATGTACGCGAATGCGCATTAGAAATGGAACGCTTCTATGGAAAGCAAGTAAGTGCTAAGATGATGATGCTATTACCTCTCATCCTATGTTATTTCATATGTTGACTATTATGCTTTCATATTGATATTGATCATGCTTTACATACTCAGTACATTCTTCGTACTGACGTCCTTTTGTTTGTGGACGCTGCGTCATGCCCGCAGGTGGCCAGGGAGACAGATTTGATCCATAGCTGTATTTTCTCAGGGACTACATAGCAGAGCTCCACTTCATTCGGAGCTACAGCTTTGGTATAGATTCTTTTGTGTACATATTTATGGGCATGGCGGGGTCCTGTCCCGCCCATATGTTATGATATGATGTACCCTTCTTAGAGGCTCGTAAACATGTGTACATGGTTAGATATGTTCGGCCTTGTCGGCCTATATTTTGGGATATTATTTTGATAGCCTTGTCGGCTTATGTACCTTTATATGGGCATAGTGTTAATGATGATATAGATGTGTTTGTTGCCCGTCGAGGCTAGAATGATGATGAATGAAAAGCATGATTTAGTATGTGGCTCGCCTAGATATGAGGTGAAAGTATGTTAAGGGGTGCCTGGGTGGGATAGCACCGGGTGCTCGTCGCGGCCCTCTAGTTGGGTCGTGACATTTGCCGGAGGGGTTATTCGCTTCTCTAGATCAAGAGATAATTTCTTGGGCTCATAAGAGTAAGAATCCAACCCGGTGAGTGAGTTTACCGTCTCAATGTATCCCTCATCTCTTCTGCATCAAAATTTACCAAGATGGCCGATAATGCTTCACATAAGCATTCTTTTTCCATCTTGAACGCCACTGCTTCATCTACCACATCAAAAGAATTAATAACCGAAATACTTTGATAAAGACTGGGCAATTTCATACGCTTGCTATCATGACCCAATCAGAGGGCCATGACGGGCACCCGGAGCGAACCCCCACCGGGCACTTCTCATTATGTTACATCCCGTGTTTTCATGCGTTGGAAAGCTTGCAAGTTAAAAGGCATAAGTAGGGGAAAACGAGGTTACCCCAAGCTTATAGGGGGTTAGGATGAAGTCCCAAAATTATTTAAGACTCGAAAGTGGAACGACGGTAATTGGAAATAATATTTTGTGTGTACTAAAAGAGGCTATGGACTAGTGCTATGTCACATAATCATGACAATGAGTATATGAAGTGTATTAAAAATGATTACTATTTATGTCAATTGAGATCAATGTGTATTAAAAATGATTACTATTTATGTCAATTGAGATCAACGAATTAATTACGTGTGTAATTGGTGAAATGTTAAATTGTAGTGGAGTTAAAGAAATTAAACATATTATTGGAAAAGTGATGAATATCATCTTTTTTTTCCCACGTGGCAGTAGTAGAGAAAGGGGTTGGTGACTATGAATTTGTTGTGTTTGGTAGCACATCCTGGTGGATGATAACTATTATGAGGACTATTATGTATATAGGTGGACCCCACCACTAAAAGAAGGGTTAATACAAAGATATCAATTAATTGGGGAAGTTTCAAAAAGAGATTGTGTATGTAGTCACTTTTTTATGGAAAAGAGACGTATATGCAGCAATCTAGTCCTTAGAGATTATGCACACACAACAATAGGAGGGTGAAACACCTATACCAAGCAAGGGACGCATATAATTTCCTTCTGAACAGAAAAGTGAGTCTCAATTTTGATGAAGCATGATATATTTTTCTCAAGAACAATATTCAAATTTTGCTCACTACTTCGATCTCGTTTTCCATTCTATCGCGTTGTTGAATTCAGGCTTTCTTCGAAGGGAAGTAAAGTGAAAGAAGATCATTTCATGGCATATAAGGTAAGATATTCTCCTAGGTATATTTAAATTCATCCCGATCATAGCTAAATTGTGAGATGGAAACTACGAAATTAATTGCGAGAAATCGGATAAGTTATTATTGTTGTGTGGGCTGATTTGAGGTATATTTTTGGGTTGTGTTGTGGCTGGAAATTGTTGGAGTAACTTAAGTATATTGTTGTTGCTGTCATTGATATGTATTTTGAAGGAAGGAAAAATTGGAGAAGAGTGTTTGATATTCGTATTCGAGGTTGTCACTCGTTATAAAGTATTATGAAGTTGTTATCTTATGAGGTGAATCAAAAGAATGTCCACTCGTACTGGGGTAACCTCCTTTTCCCCTTTAGAACATTCGTCCTCGAATGAGGCGAATCAAAAGAATGTGCACTCGTAATAGTAATCTGATGAGCAGAGTACAAGAGAGAATCATACTTTGTGGGAGAATCATACTTTGTGGATATCCCAGTACTTGTCCACAGCCCCCATCTTATGGAGCCTCTTGTGACAGTCGATGATGAACTCATATGCATCCTCTGACTCAGTACCGTAGAACACAGGAGACTTCATTTTAGTGAACCTCCAAAACAGATCATGCTCTTCACCAGTCATCACCGGACCTGCAATTGGCCTCGGACAGGCCTCAAAACCCAAAACTTCCTCCAAGCAAGGTGCCACTACTGCTGCATGCTGAGTCCCCAGAGCCTGTGCTCTGTTCGGACCTGGGGCTGCTACTCTTGCGCCTCTACCTGCTGGAACAGTTGGTATAGCTCCGGCCTGTGCTAACCCGTACAGCCAATTCAACACCTTTGCCATAGTATCTGGTATACCCTAAGCAGTTGCAGCTCTTGGCGGAACTGGTACTGCCGCAGGATGGGCTGGTGCGGCCGCGTTTCCCGCTACCTCGTTAGGAACCACTGGAGGCACGGGGTCAACCACTGGGACTCCACCCCCTGCTGGGGCCGCCCCTCTGCCAGCTCTTCTACTTCCACCTCCACCCCTAGCTGCTGCCGCTCGTGTTCTCGCCATCTGCGAGAGAGTGAAGGACAATTAGATACCGATTTGAATCAGCAGATACCAATTGGAATCAAGTAGCACGAAAGAAAGGAAGAAAAGATAGTTTTCCTAGTGTCCGGTAGCCTCTCGAAGATAAGTACAGACATGTCCGTACCGATCCGCAAGACTCTACTAGACATGTCCTGGTACGACAAGATCGACGAACCTAAAGCTCAGATACCAACTCTGTCACGACCCGACCCGCCATGATTGGCACCCACACTAACTCCTAGTGGGCGAACCAAAGACACAGCTCGTCTATTCATTTAGTCCGATTTTATGTTAATCAAGTCAGTCAGTTGTTACTCATGCAAGCATCAAATAACCAAAATAAGTCATGCCATAAAATACTGAAATAAGTGCGGAAGTCTATCTATTACAAAATCCCCAAAATTCGAAAGTCATCGTTCCAGGACTCTAATCTAGAACATGTCTAAAGAAAGAAATCTACCTAATAAATATCCATAATGTCCGGAATACGAAAAGACATCACAAGAAGAGGATCTTCGGGCGGCCTGGCATGGATAGAAGCTCACCTTAAATCCGTCAGCAACGTCCTCAACGCTAGATGTGAGGGCGGGTAATAGTCTCTGTATCACAATCTGCACTCAAAAGAATGCAACAAGGTAGTATCAGTGCAAACACTATGTACCGGTAGATATCATAGGCCGACTAAGATTAGTATTATGCATATCTCTCGCCAAATCAATAGAATAAACAAGCCAGCCAACAGACACGAATATCAATAAACCATAACAAGTCAACCAAGGATAATCACAATCAAGTCACCAAAATATCAAGAATCACAATCGATGGAAACCATAATGGAAATGGTTCTATCACAATAACCACATCACCGTACATACATGCTAACTGATGTCATAGCTCAGTAGTCATGACCTGCAGGGGACCCATGGTGTCCTGTACCACTCGTTCTGGATTCATTTCTCGGACCCGAGCATAAACCTCCGCTCCGGAACAAACCTCGGACCCGGACCATATCAATGTACCTCTCATTTCTGGAACTAACCTCGGACCACGAGCCCATAATCTAGGTCACATGTGTGCCTTTCTATACCTCTTAACAGGGCAGTGTTTCTTACCTTCTCATTATCAATGCTTAAGTCACCATTTCATATCACAATATCACCGAGAAGATTATATTAGCTTCTCATCACAAACACATCCACTGCAGATTTAACACACAGGAATAGTGGCACGAAGCCTACACAATCACTCAATCACATTCATATAGGAATTCAACCACACAATATCATGCATGAAAACTAGACATGCTTTCTCCTAAAGAATTCACAAAACATACAATCAACTAACCAAAGTCTAACTCAAGTAGACCGTAACCTACCTCAAACGTAGAGCTGGAACAACGCAAGTCACTCCACTACAGCTTTTCCTTTCCTTACATCCTCAGAACGCTCAAAGTCTAGAAATAGAAGAATCAATTAGTCATAATTACTCAAACCACAAATACCGATTCAAGAATACCCTTTTCTGTACCCCATTCCAATAGGTGGATGATTTTCTAGGTGTAAAACAACCTAACACGGGCCTTGGTAATCATTAAGCATCAATTTATACCGATATTATAACAACATTCCCACTACAAGCAGTTTCCATGGTCAAGATACTATTTTTATAGAACCCTAGTTCTCAATTCCCCTAGTTTATGGCTCTAAGAATTCAATTCATGATTAAAAGAAATTAACCCAAGCCTTTAGATGACAAATAAGTGATAATGACTATAACCCATCAAGTTTAGAAGGTTTAACAATTTCTAGGGTTTTTATTACAATTCCACCATTGAAGACCTACAAGAGTGATGATAATCATGAAGATACGGAATGGTTGGAAGGAATAAATGAAGCTTGCCTCTCAAGAGTTTTCTTGCCCTAGCTTTAAAATTCACCCTAGGTGTTTGTGGGGAACTGTGTTGGGGTATTATAAATAAAAATATGAGACTAAGTCTTTAAAACACAGGTTCTGTCCCCCCGTCGATCGCTGCAGCGGTCGTTTCACCGATGCAGCGGTCCCCCTATAGCGGCCAAGTGACCGCTATAGTGGACCCAAAGAGAATCCACTCACCGCTATAGCGGTCCATCCCCCGCTATTGCGGTATCGCCGTAGCGGTCCATAGACCGCCACAGCGGCCCCAAGAGAAAACCAGCCACCGCTACAGCGGTGGTCCCACCGCTGGTGCGGTGCCCTTTGGGCAGTGAGCTCCACTTTTTGTCCAGCTTTCCCCCTTTTCATTCTACATTTCATCCGAGGTCTCACAAACACAAACAAAACATGAACACGGACATAAAAACACCATACGAATCCACCCATGGCCTCGAAATTCCCAACGGAGTTCTAATTTTCTACGTCACCCCCGACGGACTCAATACAATAAAACAACAATCACAAGTAAGTCAAATTTCAGCTCTTAAGCTTACAAAATCGAGTTCTTACTGACTCGTTCTACCCTTGGGAAGGTTCTATTTTGTGGGGTGACCCTATATTTTTTAAAACGACCGGAAGGGTCGTTACGCTAATGAGGCCCTTGTCTGGAAAGTCCTACAATCGTACCTTCAATTCCCGCAATTCGGCAAGGGACATATGATAGGGAGGATTGGAGATGGGCTGAGTGTTCGGATACACATCAATCGAAAATTCGATTTCCCTTTCGGGAGGAAGACCTGGCAATTCATCAGGAAATACATCCTGAAATTCATTAACTATTGAAACAGACTGTAAAGCTGGTAGTTCAGCTTCAGTACTCCTAACTCGAACCAAATGATAAATATAGCCTTTGGAAATCATCTTCCGCGCCTTAAGGTAGGAAATAAACCTACCCTTTGGTGTTGGAGTATTACCCCTCCATTTAAGAACTGGTTCAATCGAAAACTAAAATTTCACAGTTTTGGACCAATATTCAACATTGGCATAGCAAGAAGCTAGCCAATCCATACCCATAATAGTATCGAAGTCCACCATTTCTAATTCTACTAAATCAGCAAGAGTTTCGCGGCCACATATCATAACCACACACTTACGATAAATTCGTTTTATAATAACAGGCTCCCCGACTGGGATAGAAACTAAGAAAGGCTTGGATAAAGATTCTGGCTTAATACCAAACTAATCAGCAACATATGGAGTGATATAAGATAGCGTGGAACCTGGATCAATCAATGCATAAACATCGTAAGAACAAATGGATAAAATACCTATCACAACATCTGGGGACGACTAAATATCTTACCACTCTGTGAGTGCATAAATACGGTTCTGACTGCTGCCTGAACCAGATGTCTGACCTCTTCCCCTACCTCTACCTACTGGGGCTGAAGAAAAACCTTGCCCAGGAAGGCGAACAGAAGATGAAGAGCCTGCGACCGAACCTGTCGGCTGAGCCGGGCCACCTCTACCGCGAGCCAGACAGTCCTACATAATATGACCAGGCTGCCCACAAGAGTAGCACACCCCCATACCCTGACGGCACTGGCCAGAGTGTCCTTTACAGCACTGGTCACAATAGGGCAATGAAGGCCTTGCCTGACTGGACTCTCCCATAGGAAGGAGCTGGCACCCTTGAACTTTGACCCGATCCAGAGTAAACGGATTGGTCATAATGCTGCCCTTGAAAATGAAAAGGTGCACTAACTACTGAAGGGGCTGATCGTGTGGAAGAATGAGTCCTATAACCTCCCGCCTGAATAACCTACGGACCTTACCTTCTTATGATGACCCCTATTCGGGTCTTGCTTGGCCCTCTGTTAACGTTCAAGATCCTCCAGATTCTGAGCATATGCCTGAATATGAGAAATATCCATCTCGTCCTGTGGTGAGGACGTCATACAATTCTTAATCAGGTGGGGCCCAAGGCCAGTCACGAAATGTTGTACTCTATCTTCCATTTCAGCCACAATTCCTGGAGCATATTTGGCCAAACAGTTGAACTTCAAACTATATTTCCGAACACTCATATTATTCTGGCAAAGCAATAGAAACTCTTTACCGTAGCCCTGCGGATCGGGGGGGGGGGGGGGGGGCGCAAATAATAAGCTAAAAAGGCTCTGGTGAACTCGAACCATACTGCTGTAGGTGCATTCAGCCTTCTCGATTGTCGCCGGGATTCATACCATACTGCTGCCACATCCCACGACCTATAAGAAGCTAACTCCACTGATTCCGTATCATAGGCATGCATTACCCTCAAAGCACAGCCCATTCGATCTACAAAGTCCTGGGGATCATCCTTCGGGTTTGACCCCGTGAAAATCGAAGGATCCAAATTAAGAAAATCACGTAGGCGGGAACTGACAGCCCTGGCCGGAAGGCCAGCCTGCCGCTGAGTCTGAGCGGCTACCAATCTGGTCAATAATTGGACTGCATCTCGCAAGTCCTGATCTGGAATAGCAGGGGGAGGAGCTGGAGGCTGAGGAGCCGGAGGGACTGGAGCCCTATCATGCTCTTCTACAACTGATGGAGTAGAGGTAGCATGCGAGGGAGTGGTGCTCTGAGCCTCGCTATGTCTTAACTCAGTTGCCGGTACTCGGCTCGGGCCTTCCTCAACAATGCCCAGTATTTTGCTGACTTTCTTCTTCCTTAGAGGCATCGCTAAAAACTAAATAGGGTAAGATTAGATAGTTGCATTCTTAACTTGGCTCTATCCCACGATCTAGATCATGAAGAAAAGTGTCTTTCTAAATGCCCTATAGCCTCCTGGCTATAGATATGGTGCATGACATACCGATAACCAGGACTCTACTGGACACGCCTAATAGGCATCCCTAGTACTGACCTAATCTGATACCAAGTTTGTCACACCCTAACAAGAAGCATGACGGGCATTGACCTAGGGGTCAGATACCACTTGGCGTTACGATTACCATAATTATCATATCACCGTTATTCGATATAATATGACTCAGATATGGCTCAAAGGACACCTGCACGCAGAAAAGGCCCAAACACATAAATATGCAATAATCTAACATATATATATATATATATACACACGCGCGCGCGCGCGCACACACACACACACACATAAGCGAGCCGACAAGGCCGCTATAACATCATGAGTGTCATAAAGCCGGCAAGGCTATCAGGAGAATATCAAAACCAAAACAAGGCCGACAAGGCCAGACATAACATCTACATACTACACTGTGTCTATGAGCCTCTAAGAGTGTACATATGAACATATATCATGCTAACATAAATGTACCAAAAGATAGCAAGTCCAGAGTAGTAGCATTTGCTGACATTGCTGAAGCTGGAAGTCCTACTGCGGTTGCTCTCTAATAAATCTGTCAGGACCTACAAAGACGAAATGCAGCGTCCCGCAGGATGAGACGCCAGTACAGATAAAAGTACTGAGTATGTAAGCCAGGAAACAATAACATAAGTAAGACGTAAATGTAGAAGGATAGTAATAACCTAAGCCATCTGAGAATGTACCATATGCAATGCATGAGTTTAAAAATCATATGCAAGTATATGTGTGTGTATGTATGTATGTATATATATATATATATATATATATATATATATATATATATATATATGTATGTATATACACACACACATATATACACACACACACACACACACATATATAGACACACACACACACACACACATATATATATATATATATATATATATATATATATATATATATATATATATATATATATATATATGTATATATATATATATTTCATCATCATCATATCATCATCATCCCGCATCCGGGGTATCATCATAACCTGCCCACTGCAATGCTGTGCGCAACTACGAGCCTGCCCGACCGACTATAGCGTGGTGCGGTATAGTAATATAGTGCAATACATATATATATAGAATGCATGAGGAGCCAATGAATTAACATGGGGCCTTTCGGAGTGACATAAGGTCGGTAACCTCCAAAGGAATTATGAAATTCGTATCGAATCCAAGGAAATAACTTAATGATGATAAACATGATAATATTTCAAGAATCATCGGATAATTGAGGCATTAAAATTTGAAACACAAAGCATAGGAATGGAGTGAATTGTTATATAACGCTTGTGTTCATGTCCTAGTTGGTTTCGTGCCAAAGAAAGAGGCAAACGAACACCTTACATACCTTAAATCGCCAATCCGCTACTTGGAGGAATTCCTTATTCCGAGGCCCGCTCATCCTTTGCCCATACATGGCAATATATGACCTTAGTTAGGCCTTAATTGTTCATACACCAACACATATATGATGTATCTTTGAGACTATTTAATTTGAGGTTAAGGGAATTTAGGCAAAGATCTCCTCTGTTTTTACTACGTTCCCATGATCTCAACAATAACCAAAACCAACATCAAAGGCGTTTTATATAATTCAATATCCATATAATTCCATTAACAACATCCCACAAGTGGTTCATACCGTCTTTCGCCCAATTAGGCTTAACACGCGACAATCTAGCAAATATAACTTTGAATTAACTTAATTTATTGGTAAAAGAGAAGGAATCTTTACCTCAATTGACCTAGTTGACTCTTAGTACCAATTTGGATCCAAGGTTTCCACCTTACCATAGCGATACCAAGATAGAATTGAAACCTACGAGGTTATACGCACTTCCTGAGTTTAATTGACGCTAGATTTCAACAAGTATCGTAAAGATTGATGCAGAAACTTTGGGAGAATATATGTATCTATGGTGAAGCTTCCAAACCTTGAAATATGATGAAAATAACAAGGGAGGGGCTATTTATACTTGTGAAAGTCAGTGGGCACTGACTCAACTCGACGTGCACATCGACGGACCGTCAACATGTCAACGGTTCTTCAATGTGCAACCGTCGAATTGGAAGAAAATCGTGCAATTTTGTACGAGCCATATCTTCCTTCGTACATCTTGGATTTGCTATCTGTCAGTTGCATTGGAAAGAAGACTCTCTGAACTTCAATTTATATAGGTTATGCATTCCATAACTCCTTATATACCAGGAGATATACCTCTCTAAATTTGGGCTAAATTTTCTGTCTAGAATTCTGCCAAATCTTCCCAAAGTTTCGACAAACTTAGTTTCTTCGAGTCGCTTGATCCTGAGGCCTTTGGATACATATTTAACACTTGTTAAAAGTATTCTGTGACCTCTTGAGAGTTCCATGGCCTCTCCGAGCTTTTGTCGAGGAATACGTAATGTACTTAGTTTCTCAAAGGGCGAGATGTAACATATTCACTAGAAGAACCTCCATAAGGATCATATTTATATTCGCTATCCTCACGGACATATTCACCACAAAGTGCATAACTACAAGGTTCATGATCATCACAACTTCCTATTTCATGCGAATTTTCATAAAATGATTCATAAGGAATGTGTGATAAAGAATGATACCTTGAGTCGCCTTCATATCCATTCGACTCCTTAATCTCCATAATCATCAGGGTCACAACCTTCATAAATAGAGTCATAGCCTCCCATGGCATTGCCACAAGAATCTGAAGTTATAGACGACATGATTCCTCTCAACTCCTTTCCTTATGTCTCCTCTTCGTGCACCTACAAAATGAGCAAACAAGTTAGTAATAAAAGCTCCTCACCAACACTCGGGTTCGCACTCGTTTGTGCTTGGCTAGCACCACCCGATTATTCTCTCCCTCTTACCTTTTACCACTCAAGATGTATCCCTTAACTCGTGAACCACCAACTCGAACAAGTATAAGGCAGCACCATATATCAGTTCAGAATAGAGTTTATGAGACACCAAGAAACGGACTAGTAAAAGCAACATACAAGAGCCAAACAATTCACAACAAGATAAACGAGAAAAGAGCAAAAGAATTGGCATAAAAACATACGAACTCAAGAACTAGTTAACAACCAAGTAAGAACAATTACTAGTTGTTAATTAGCTTAAGAGAATCAAAGAAATGAGATAGGAATGAGACAAAAGGATTCCTCACACTTAGAAAATTTTCCTAAATTCACTGAAGAGGCTGCGCAGTATGTGCGTCGCAAACATATCACTCGTGGAACAGCTCTCTGAAGTTATACGTCATGCGCCTGTAAGGTGTGAGTGGGAAAAGTTGGCGTGCGATGTCCACTCGTCGCAGGCCCACCGCGAGTGTGCGTGGGGAGTTTTTCTCGAACTTTGAGCTGAAAATTCAGAAATTGATAACTTGAGGGGCCCACCCAACTTAGTATTTTCTCCCTTTGGGCTGGAAAAACACTTTTGCAGTTGTACTCAAAATTATTCAGATCAAACCCCCCCTTTTGGTGTCTTTTTCCTTATAAAGATATGAATATGCTCAAGAACACCATGAACAACCAAATTTTCAACCACTTCAATTCCAACTCGTTTTGGCCCAAAATTTTAGACCTAGGTTCCCCTTAACTAGGAGAACAAAGCTCACTAGGAACTGAAGCCAATTGAACCTCCTTCATCAAAGACCCACTTGCTTGTTTTTCATCTTTGAAGGTCCTTCGATGGTGATTTTCTCAAAACTAGTCGAAACAACTTGAAACTTCGGATTTTGAAAGATTGGACCTTTAGGAAATCAAATCTAACAATAGTAACACCCAAATCACAACACAACCCTATCTTTTTTTGAATTTTTGAAATTTTCACTTTTAATTTTTTTTTTGTTGAACTAAGGATGAAGAATTGATGGAACAACCCTTCTACCTTTGCTCTGATACCAAATGATACGATTCGAACAACAAACGCGGAATCAAAAAACAAACGCGAAAATTAAAGATAGTAAGAAATCAATAGATGAGAATGAAGAAATAGGAGATGAGAATAGAAGAAAGAAAGGATTAATTCGACAACAAATTGTAATTGATCAAAAACCCAAAAGATGAATCAATCCAAGCGAGAAGGGAACTTGAACTCATACATGGAGAATCTAATCTTAGATTACCTAAGAGATGATCAAGGTAAAGAGTTAAGGGAATCCACCTTAATCCTAATATTAGCTAGTCCTAGCCAACCTAACTCCATACAAGGAGACTTCTTTCAAAACAGTTTCTTCAATATTGAATTCATCAAAAGTCCCCTAATGAAATAACAAGTGTAGTATTTATACTAAATAGGCTAAGAAGACTAAGCTAGTTATTATAAAAATACCCTTAATGAAATAATGGCCTTGTTTGGTGGTCTTTTCAAGGGATGATGGCTTGTCTTTAAAGAATAGCCTCTTGTCATAAATAACCACCTTCTGGCCTTGACATATTTATCCGATCCCATGCTTCTCTCCTTCAACTACTTGAGTTTATTTGTCTTCAAGTAGGTTTAGTCCCTCAAGGGTCTCCAAGGTCTCTCCTTGCATGAACATGGCTCGTATGGCTTGGAGCTCCTCGGCATAGTCTCGGGTGAAGGATCTCGAGTGAATTGTGTCTTATTCCCTCCATGCTATTATTTCTCATAGCTTGATTATCTTCGCATATAGGTATCCAGTGGCCTTCAAAGGCTCAACCTTTATCATCAAGGGGTGTGTAGCGTGAAGATACTCGTTTGAGGCCTCTTGAAGGTCATCCAATATGGTGAATGTGCTCCACGGACCATCATTGGTTTGAGGCCGAGCTCCACCATGAATCTGAACCCTCCGAATCACCCTCGAGCCATTCCATATCATATCAGTTAACCCAGATATAGACTTTGGTCAACCATTCCCATTTCTTAACTTAAGGATTTCCTTTTTCTCTCCTGAAACTAGCCCGATTGCATCGAGAATGGTGCCATCCATCCCCCTAAGTTAAAAATATCATATTAAAGCTATAGGAAGGGTCATTTAGGGAAAAAAGAATAAAAATATCAAAACAACCTAATGGGACGTTACAATTCTCATATGATCTGATTACATCTTCTTGGAGCATGATCTCTTTCCCCCACCACCTTTCGTGCAAGCTGATTAAAGACGTGTCACATGGTTTTGAGAGTGCCTTGAGTTGTGTTATGATGTAGTGAGCTCATGATGGGGCTTTGAGTAGTCCAACTCAGCCTTGTTATGGTTGCTCCTATATTAGAATTCCTCATTGTCCCTCTTTTGACCTTTGGAGTCCTCTATTGTGTGATTATATGATATTAGGCTTGAGAATCTTTCCATTTTAACTAAGTTAAGAAAATCTACTCCCTTTTTAGTTAAGAAAATCTACTCCCTTTTCTCCTAAACAATGAGAATTATTTCAAAGTATAATGTACAAATTCCAAGTGTGTTTTAATAAAGAAAAAATGAGTTTAACATTGGTGCATTTACTTACTTATCTGTGTGGGTCAAAACCCTTTCTTGTGCCTTAAATGATCTTACTTCTCACTCATGTTCAACTAGAATAGTCTAAATAAAAGGGATTTGATCGTAAGTTAGTATACTACCTTATGTCACCTCTGTTACGAGCATATAAGAGGGCTAGTGTTTGTCCTTTCTTCTCTTCTATTTCCTGCATTCAACATACATTGTTTTGCTTTGTTGAAACTCGTTAGGAATATCAAATATGTATTATGTCTTTGTAATATTCAATTGAAAGGCTCTACTGCTACGTGTTAAGATTAGAAGTCTGTTGAGGTCATATTTTGCTCAAAGTCCATATGGCTACGAGATTAGACAGTAGGCCATGATTAAGTTGGGAATTTTGAATTGACAAGTGTCTGTTATGTGTTTTGAAATGATCATATATCGTATGATGCGGTGTTTGTTCAAATTCAGTTTTTTATTTGAAGCAACATTTTCCTATATGTGTGTTTGAGTCAAAACCCTTTTTCCCTAAAAACTGAACATGTAGTCTGTTTGCTGGACCATTCTGAGGATAGCATGAGTGACCTGGTTCATTTTTTCATACAATATGAATGTGTAAGGTGTAAATGCCATCCTTATCCGGCTTATTTTTACACTTGACAAGAATTGGTTTCTTTATTGCCATTTGGTTCCCCAAGTTTTGTGTTCAGATCCGATTTCCTACCTCTACTTCCTCCTCTTTTCCATTCTTGTGTTAAGGATACACAACCTGATATACTCCAAAATATTCATAAGTAGATAGAGGTAGATACAACTTGTATACTTTGCATATACAAGTGTGTATGCACTGTATATCTTCTAAATATTCACGTATATCAGGCTGTGTTGTGTGTTATTTGGTTGCTATTTTTTTCTCCCTTTTTGAATTAAGATTACATACAACCTTGTTTACTCGATATAGTGTTAGTATATAAAGTGTATGCACTTTGTATATATGTATATCCGAGGTATACAACGTTGTTTAGATAATATCAAATGGCAACATGTTTTCAGCACTTTTCGTAGTATATTGTTTGATTGAATGAGATGCATGCTAATTATTTTCTTCCTTTCTTTGCATAAAATCTACCCGAGAGTCCATTTGGACTTTATCCCATCTCCTTGCATTATCTCATTGGGCCCGAGGCCCAACATTCCATTATTGATCGAGTCAGCCCAAAACATGAGCCCACCTCTCGTACAGAGGAACAAAGAGTAGAGGTGGGCTTGCGCAAAAAAGTCCAGATTGCTCAATCCAAAAGGATGGGTAAAAATGACATCTTTTTTAAACTAATGGGCCTAGTAAAAACCATCAGTTCATTGCTTCTCTTTTATTTCATGTTTATATGTGCATTGTAAAAATGCTTATGTTATTGAAATCCTTTTAGGACTTGGTTGAAATACCAGTAGGCAAACGACACTAAGGTCATTAGTTGGTAGATTGACCCTTTTTCCGTGACTTAATCAAATCTTAAATGGGTTCTTTCAAAAATTCACCCGAATAGTCCCTACTTTAAATAAAGAAATGGTTCTTGATCTTGAAAGGTTAAACGGGGTTTTCTACGAATAAACGAGTTCAAAATTGATTTTGTGTGCGTTTTAAAGTGCCAAAACACTTGCGTTTCTGAAGATGAAAAAATGGGCTTTCTTTGGGAGAAATAAGTTCAACATGAACATTAAAGTTTCACATTTTTCAAAAGATTTTAAGAGTGAAACTATTTTCAAAACGATAATTTGCAATACTGGGTTCGTTACTTGAAGTAAAGGGAGTTTTTGGTAAAGTTTTCCTATTACCTGCAAAAACCATGGCTTAAACAAATGGATGAGATATACTAAAACCATTTTTTGAATTAATTCAAATGGAAGTAAACTTATACTATTTTTGGCCAAGTTTAAGTGGAACTCTACTCAAAGGAGAACTTTGAGTATTTTTTTTGGCCTATGGGAAGTAATAAAAGGTGCTAAAACCTTTTCAATTATTTGAGTGAAACTTAACCAATTTTCACTAAAATCAAGATGATTTTGTACCTTCTTTATTAATCATTCCTTTCAAGATGAGCAATGGACAAACAAATAAAGGCAAGACTTTGCTAAACAAGGCTTGTCACGACCCAATTCACGGATCATGATAGCACCTACACTATTCCCCTAGTAGGTGAACCATCCCTAAATCATCAGTCACTTATAAGAAATAATGCGGATATTAAGTACATCTGTACTACTCAACAGTCTGGATAGTATAAATGTGTGCGGAAACGATAACTTAGTCTTTACAATTCCCAAAACATGGTATAACTCATACAGGAGCTTCTAAATACAATGCAAGTCTGAAATACAAGAATGAAAACTGTCTGTAAATCTAAATAGACGGAGTCATAAGATAGGAGGAGATCTACGGCTGCGGAAGCGTCTGATGGCTCACCCTAAAATCTAGAAAATAACCACCTCGGGATCAGCCGCGAGGCCTAGTGTTGGTAAAAGGATTAGTATCTGCACCCAAAAGAAAGAGCAGCAAGTGTAGTGTGAGTACAACCACTAGGACTCGTAGGTATCATAGGCCGACAATGAAGGGAAACACATATACACAATATAATGGTTGAATCCAACACTTAAACACCACACTTCAACTTAGCTTCACCTACTATACCCTTTAAATCATATCTCACATATAAACAGGTAAGCATGTATCACATAAGGAAAGTAACAGACAAATAATATATGAATGCGCGAATGCAATGCATTGGCCAATATCAAACCTGGTACACACATGATAGTGGTCATTCCATCTAGTCATGACACATGGGGGACATGCAAGGTCCATATACCCTGTTGCAGCATGCAACCCGATCCCATATATGTATTTATAAACCTCAATGTTACCTCTTCTAAAACTTGTCCATCAATATATGTATAGATGAATGCATGTATGAAACATATCAAGTGCCATATATCATATTTGTAGGATTGGATAAGCATATATATATATATATATATATATATATATATATATATCATGGACTCTCACTAATTTCAACTCAAGCATCAACATGGATCATTCTTTCACAAGCCATACAAGTCATGGAGTTATGAGGTAAATGACATCAAATAATTTCAAGAATTCATTATCATGGCTCTCATGGTTCACATAAACAACAATCATACTGACCTAGTGGATTTATCACCACAACCATGCCCGAAGGCCCTAAGATGCAATCCCCATCTCAAGTCACTATTCACAAACAAACCACATAGTTGCATCGGTACCCACCCAAGTGCTCATCACAGTCACTAAGGTGGGACCCCTTTTTCACGCCCAATACCCCTCAACATTTATAAACTATCCATGCCCTCCAATTAGAGTCTAAGAAATAAACCATAACTTACCTCGAGGCCGAACAGGAGCCAGGAACCCTCAATTCAACACCTTTCCCTTCCAGAGTGCTTCCAAATGCTCAAAGTCTATCAAAATATGAAGTCTACGTTAAAATACGATTCTATAGATATCCATAAGAAGGATTCGGGTCCGAAAAGTCAATCTAAAAACCCCGTTTCAAACCCTAAAGGTCAAAATGGTAATTTTATTGTCAAATCAACTTCAACATAGTAAAACTAGTGCTCTACGTGGTCACACAAACCCAAGAATATCCATATTGCTATACTTGAGTTCGGAACCCAAAAGGAATCTAAAATAATCAAACCCGAACCCCATGGGTAAAACTAATTGATCGTAAATTTATCTTACCCATAGTCTAGATAGTCTATAGCCTAAATTTCATGAGAATCTAACCACAATTAAGGCTTCAATTCCACTATCTACTCAAAACCCCCAATTTATGGAAAACCCTTATTCTCATACCTAGAATCATGGGTTGAAATGGAAATTAAAGGATGAAATCATGGATTAAAACCTAGATGGAAGTTAGAAACTTACCCCAATGAAGAATCTTAAATTTAGAACTTGAAATCACCCAAAACTGAGCGCTAGAACTTCGAATATTTGAAAATAAAGGTTTCCCATCGATTTTCGAAATAAATCAATGTTCATTGAATTCCAGCATAACAATTGCAGAAGACCCTCGTGATCAGGACGACATGTGACCTGGCCCAGTGAAATTGGCCTTCGCGAATGCTGACAAGGTCTCATGAACACGAAGCTTTGCACCTGGGCCGGCCCAACCCATTTCATCTTCGTGAACGTGAGGACGCCCACATGAACGCAACCAAAAGATTACGGCCGCTCCCTCGCGAACACGAAGAAGGAAACCAGAAACTGGATACTATAAAATTCTGGTGTCCCCCCGAAATTGGAATGGATGCCCGAAACTCACCCGGAACCTCCCGAATACAAACCAAATTTGCAAATTGAGTATACAAAAAGCTAGAACTCACTTGCGCACTCAGATTCCAAAAGAGGTTGTCTTGACACTGTGTTGATCACAGTCAAAGCTAAAATATCCAAAACCTATAATTCCAACCAATGACCCAAATAACACCCGAACGCCTCGAGACTCAAACCAAAAGCTCAACTAAGTCATAAATGGCGTACCAGACCTAATAGAATCAGTGAAACTTTTAAAATGACGAGAATACCCCCGATGTTGACTTTGCTCAACCCTTTTCATTATTAAATTAGAATATCTAAAACTTACCAAACCCAATCCAAACTCGCTCGATTACCTCGAGAACCGCACCACCCATCCCTGAAAAACCTAAACGCCACGATGAAACTATTAAAAGGGCAATTTGGTAAAAGGTGAAAAAGCTAAAATGACCAAACGAGTCATTACAAGGCTTTACTCTTTACATATATTTTTAAACCTTTTTTACGAAAATATGCAATTCTTAGCCACAAATTTAAAACACGTAGGTCAATCGCATTATGGGGATTTCTTACGAGGTGCTTAACACCTGCCTCGGGGATCACCAGAACTACCCGATCTTTGGTACTTTTACAAAGTTTTTGAAAACAAACTTCAACAAATAATTTCCTAATTTTCCATAATTAATTAGGTGACGACTTTGTTAAGCAAACCAACAAAGAGCCAAGTTATGATAGTAGCTTTTATACGATGGTGTAAAAGTGAACCGTAACAAATATTACTTCAAATTTATCATCATCTAAGTCTTAGTCTGTCTCGGCCATTAGTGCGAGTGTATCCGCTATACTCGATTCTTCTATTACTACCAGAGATTTATTGGGTTTTTCTCTCTTATCTTCATCATCGCTTGAGGAGCTTCCTGTAGTAGCCAGGTGTCACACCCCGACCTTACTAGGGTGTGATGGGCACCCGACCCCACAACCGGAGCCGAGCGAACCCACGGACTCTTATTGCGCACATAAATTATACTGCTACTTATTTACTTAGCATTATCATTATCAACACTATTAAGAACATGTATTAATAAACTTGACTGACTTAATATACATCGACGGGGAATAAACATTATACAAAAGCACACGGCGAGCATATCTATCTACGAGCCTCTAAACAAAATACATAAGGTAATGAAGGGCGGATGCCGCCGTGCCCGCATATGTACACAAAAGTAGTACCACTGGACGTGAGCCTGGGACAGGCCGGAGCACTTCAATATCTTCTTTGGATAGCTCTGGGAATCAAGTCCGTCCGCTGCTTACTCGCGCGGCATGAAACATGAAACGTCCGCAAGAAGGGACGTCAGTACGAGTAATGTACCGAGTATGTAAGGTATAAGTAATATCACAAGATCGTATAAAGGACATAAAGGAAAATACGCCATAGAAAAGTAACATAACCTGTGTCTCTATTTATCTACTCAGGGAATATTATGCAAATTAACCTTCTTGTCCGGAGTCTTGCATTGATCTTTATGATAGGCTTGCCCGCCCATGAAGGTGCGGTGTATCAGCCCGACCATATAGGTGCGGTGGATTACTTTTAAGCGATATAGGATGAAGAAGTAATGCGTTATACGAGTGCCCGCTTTGGGGCGGATGCCATGCATGCTAACTAAAAAAAAGCTTGCGTAAATATATGTAAATAAGGCACGCCCGTCCATATAGGTACGGTGTAATGAGCCCGCGTCCAGGCCTCCCGCGTCCGGGTGTAATGTCCTTGCTAAGATGGTGTGTGTTGCCGACCATGTAGGCACGGTGCTATAAAAAAAAAAAACATACTTTATAAAGCATGCATGAGAGCCAAGTGAAAACTACAACTTTATCGGAGTGACGTAAGGTCGGTAACCTCCGATTACGTTATGGAATAATTAGGATCACCTGCCTCACCTTGAAGGAACTAATCTTATAAGGCGAGACCATCAAGGAAGAATGACATTAAGAGGATCATGGAATAAGATTATAAACCTTACAAAACATTTATCCATACACGTTAGAATTCTCAGGAAGTAAGGTTATAGTAAAATAAAATTGAAGTCAAAAACTTACTGAACCATTTCATACTCGTATTGAATTACTATCTTGAAACTCTTAGCCACGGATTTATTCTTGTCACACTAGTCTTAATCATATTCTCTCCTTTATTATCTTCGTTATTATCATCACAAAGTATTTCCATTAACAAGGCTACCACACTTTTTACTTAGTAAATGAAACAATGAAGGTAATCAGGATCGAGGGTCCCACCTCGGGTCTAATGAGGCGGCGTGCTCAATTTGCGTATACTACATCTCATGACATTGGTTGGGAAGGTTACCAGGGCGGCCGGGTCCCATTCATGCAAGTTCTAGGCATTTAGGCCATTCTTTCACTATTCTTGATCCTTTGGTTCAATTCTTCTGAGTGAATAGTAGATAATTTTAAGGTGGATTTCTAGAATTAGAGGTCCCGAGGTGCGTGGCCAAGTCTAGTACTCTAGGGGCATGCCAAGAAAGAAAGGAAAAACCTTACATACCTTTTCCGCTTCGTTCACACTCCGAATCTCCCGTTCCAATTTCGCCAAAATCTACAATTTGGTCACGTTTACCAAATGTCCAACTTAAGCATTTAGAAGTTGAATTTCAAAGTAACCATTTGTCCGCCGGACTTTCGGCGCACTTCCCCCGTAAATACTCCATTCCACCAAGTTCAACTTGGCCAATTTCAATCAACAACAATCCGGGAATTCAACCCGGCCAAACTAACAACACAATATCAATAACCATACTAACAATTTCCATATTCAATCCAAGTTACATTATAACAACCCAATTAATATACTACTTCCTTCAAAGCCTTCCAACTCCAATAAAAACATTATAATTCATATATCGACAATATCATACTAGTCTCATTATCTATCATGCATATAAGATCATTATATTTCCTTTACATAAACTTCCACCACCAACTTCCAACTACTACAATTTCATGAAAATCACTAAGCTTCATTATCAACATAAATACACAACAACCATAATCAAAGCACTAAATAAAATTAACTCATTCTCTTCCATATTACACCACAAACACACGGCCACACCATCACACACATGCACGGTTAAACACTCACACACAACACATACGGCCACCCCTCTTATTCCATATTCTTCATGAATTACACTCCTTTTATATTCTACAACATGCATAACATCCATAACATATAAGAAGGGAATGAATTCTTACCCTTTTTCCTTCAACTCTTCACTTGATTAAAGCTTCCAACTTGCAAGAATATGAGCCTTTCTTGTTCCAATGAACACTCCAACTTGCTAGAGACCCTTCAACTAGTAGAAAAGTAGTTTTGAAGAAATTTTTATCAATTTTTTTCTTGGAAGTTTCTCTTGGCCGAATGGCCTTTTGATTTTTCTCCTTCTTTTCTTGTTCTTCTTTTCTTGAGTTTTCTAGAGAGTTTGTGATTTAAGATGACTTAGTCATCTTTTAAAGTTATAACTTAAGCCCCTCATGGGCTTGGGTCCATGCTCCATGGCCGGTTGGGCCATCTCTTTCCTTAAAAAAAAAATCCAAGCCCAATTAGTTTTCTTTCATGCCAAGTTGTAATTCATAAAACCATTTTCCAAATTCCAAATTTACCCTTCGCCTTCCTTTATATTTCTATGAGGCGTCGTGCGAATTTCCCTTTTATGCCCTTAACCTTTCTTATTTATTCCGCTTCCAAATTCTTCATAAGCCATTCACATGCTTAACAAAACAAAAAATATGGCCTTGCTCGATGTCCTCCCGCGATTATCTTGAATTATCCAATTGCACAGAAATGCGGGATATAACACCAGGCTTTTCTTACAATCTAGTCTAATTTCCCGTGCTCATCCTATCTTTAGGGACTTGTTCCTTTCTTTTATCATGTTCAATCCTCCTTTCTTCTTCTCCTATTCTTATGTGCAATGTCTAATTAAATGATCCATACTTCCACATCGAAACATCCATCTTGATTGTTCTATCAAGTCTTTGTGATCTTGACAAACTTCCACTATTTAGAAATCCCCCTTCTAACAAATTTTTGGAATTTTCTTGTTAGCAGCGCCATGTCTTCTTCATCGACATCCTTTATGTGGGTTGCTGCAAGGACCAAGTTTATATCTTTGGTTGATGGAGTATCTTTCTATGCCTAGAGCCTCCTCATCTCATTGGTTCTTAAGTTTCCCATGGTCTTTTTATCTAAGTCTTTAGTCAACAAATCTTGCAATTGCTCCATCAACTCGGTTGGTGCCATCCAATACGACTTAATGGAAATGGGATGACTGCCCGACTCCAGTTAGTACAGGAATTAATATCATGATTGGGTGAAACACCTGGAAGATCTGTCAGAAACACCTCTAGAAACTATCTCACTACCAGAATCGACTCTAATGGAGGAGTCTCCAAACTAGTATCTTGAATATATTCCAAGTAAGAGAGACATCCCTCCTTCACCATCCTTTGAGACTTAAGAAATTATAACCCTCTTCTGATACTAACAAAGAGCACCCTTCCACTCTAATCTAGGAATACCAGGCATGTATAAAGTAACTATCTTGGCATTATAGTCCAAGATCGCATGATACAACGATAACCAATCCATCCTAAGAATAGCATCAAAATCTATCACATCCAAGACTTTCAAATCTGCCCGGTTGTCATACCCCATTAAGGTAACTACACAATATCTATATACTCGATCTACTACTAATGTTACACCTCGGAATTTTGAGTTGTTGTCGGGGAAAAATAACGAATTAAGGTTTATATGCCTCTACATGTA
>NW_026726411.1:0-41963 GCF_029784015.1 Lycium ferocissimum | reverse complement strand
TTCATTAAGGTAAGATACTTGACCTTAGACTTCATCATTTACCTTCCTAAACCCTTAATCCTTGCTAGAAATCATTAGAATCAAAGTGGAGAAGATGAGTCTTATGATAAATTGTTGAAATGCGTTCTAGACTTCCTAAATAGAAATTGTTGATGAAATTGAATAGTATAACCATAAAAATTGATGAATTCATTGTTGTTAAGCTTAATTCTTCCATTATTAGTGATTAATTTGAGGATTGAAAAGTTAGGGTTCTTACCCAAAAATTGAGGGTTTCACTTTATATCTGAATTAGGCTTAATATTGAGTTGATTTAGCAATTGAATAATGAGTTTGATCATCTAGAGCATGAATTGCATATTCCACCTTCCAATTTTCCATTTTACCCTTCTGGATCCGTTTCCCTATTTCCATGAATTAGAGTTTGACCTAAATTAGAAATATAGCAATATGGGTGTTGTTCTTCTTGGTTTCTAATGTAGAACTCGAATATAATTAGACCTTGAGCATTTGGAGGCCGAAAGGAAGGGCAAGGCTAAGGTTTAACAGTTTATGGCTCCTTTTTCGCATTCCAGTTATTTTACGGCTTACCTTTGGTTAGACTTCGGTTAGCGAATCATATGTAGAGTTAGTGATTGCTGGAGAAAGAATGTAAACCTTCGGGTATGGATTTTGGGATGGAATACTTAGGTTATTATTATTGTTGACTATGGCTTGTCACCTTACTGTGTTCTATTGAGTTGTTGCCTTAAAGTTATTTGTTGGACTACCGCCACATGATTGCTTCTAGAGTTGATACTTAGTGATTGCCTTATGATTTGGAGAGCATATTTATCATTGCTGAGGTAGTTGGAAAGGAAAGTAAAGTTATGATATTGACATTGTGAAGGAGATACGTGCCCATGTATGGCACGATTGATTCTTATATTCTTGTTGGCATTGTTATCATGCATGCCCTCATTTATACATATCTTGGGATCGGGTTGCGCACAACAACACTTACTTGGATCGAGTTGCACGTACCGCAACATTGACTAGGATTGGATAGCACGTTTCGCAAAATTGACTATTGGATCGGCCCCCAATAGTGGTCCCCCATGGGTCATGACTGTTGAGGCGATGAGATAGTTCTCCCGAAGCGTGTGTGTATTACTGCATTTGCATTGTATTCATCTCATATTTACATATGGCATTGTTTTTGGACTTGATGGTTGATCTTTTGGTAATACGTGAACTCAATAGTGGTTCTTGGGATTGTACTTCAGTCTTAATAGTTGATATTGAGAAAATATGCTAGACATGGTATATTTGGTACTAGATATGATACTTTTGGATCGTGTTGTGTTATATCTGATTTTGAGCATGTCTACCTTTCAATCTCTTTCTTATACATATGTTATCTAAATGTTGTCGGCCTATGATATCTACCAGTACATAGTGTTTGTACTGATACTACCTTGCTGCATTCTTTTATGGGTGCAACCGTGGCAGGATCGACTTCCTCTCTTCGTGACTGAGTCTCAGGCTGATTGACCAGCATTTTAGGGTGAGCACTTGGACGGATCCGCAGATCTGATGTCTCTTCTCTTCTACTTGTCTTACTTGCTATTCTGATACAGTATTATGCTTTTAGACTATGTATTCATATTTCAGACTTATGGATTTATTATAGTGGCTCGTGTACGGCCTATACCAGATTCATGGGGATTGATGTATTATTCCGCACTTAGTTTACTTATCTATTTATGTTAGACTTATCATAATTTTTTGGTGCTTGGGTTTATTTTTTTGAAGAATGGTTGTGAATAAGGGATGGGTTCGCCTACCGAGGTGGGAATTAGTACGTGCCCGCACGTTCTCTGAATTGGGGCATGACATGTATGGAAGAGAATGATTGATCAGAACCTGAAGAAGAATCATACTTTTTTTTCAATTTGGTTTCGTGGTGAAGGACTGTGTTGTGAGTGAAATTTTGAGTGCTTGGTGGTTGGTTTAAGTAGCCGGAGAAGGAGAGATAAAGTAGTGCGAAAGGGAAGTTGAATAGTCTATTTGGGTAGAGGGAGATTTGATTGTAGTAGATTTTTAAGATCCTCTTCATGACTCACTCTTCTCATTACACTTAATTACGTCTACAAGGGTAATACAACCAGGTTATTTGTTTTCTTCCATGACCTGTAAGTATAATTGATTTCCAAGGAGAGAATACATACATGAAATGTCAATAGCTGACCCTATGCAAATTTTGATTTAGGTCTAGTTTCTATGATAGTCATAATGTTTATACCTTTAAGAGATCATGAAACTGCTATTGCATAGGACATACAATTAAATGTAACTGACTGAGTAGAATATTTCTTGTAGACTCATATTTTCATAGACAACTTTCCTAGTAAAATGCATATGTGAAGCGTTAATCATCCTCAATACTAACATAATTCTTTCGCTTCTAAGTTAATTGAGAACAATCTTTAACATAATAAGCCAAGGTATCATAAGCACATTTTGGCATTTGTGGGATCACACAAAATAGTTGCATACCCGACTCCTTCATCTTAGCCGTAAAACTAGCACCAAGCACAGTATAAATATCTCAACACTTGTGTTTACCCTTTTCAAGGATATACTCTCCGAGATGTGCTTCTTTAATAGTCCTGAATTTTGCCCTGATTTCCAAAAGAGGAGACTATACCTATTCCAGTTGACCATCTTCTTTTATTTTTGAGGAACTGGTTCCTGAACCTGTTTCATAGATCCATGAGTACCCATACGTTGGATGATTCTCTATCTTCTAGTAGTTTCTTGTGAATAGACGTTCTTCCTGTTCTCTTCCCATTTTTGTCTGTCTCATGACCTTTTTATTCCCCCCTCCCCCCCCCCCCCCCCTCTTTTTTTTCTTTGTACTGTATCCTTTATCCATAGAAGACTTTTTCTTGATTCACAGATATCGCTTGAAACCCTTCTTGAATGTACTGCTAATCTTTCAATGGTGAACTAGTTTCATCTACTTGTTTCATCCAAGATTTCTCCTGTCTGATTGCCTTCTTATTTTAGGCAGACAAAGCAGACGCTTTTTGCAGCGATTTTCTTTTTCTTCTACTCTGAGAGTGAGCAGAATTAACATTGTAAATTTCTTTTATGTCTTGAGCAAGTATTGTTAATCTATCATACTAGCTTGCTCTTCTGCTCAGTTTTCCTGCAACAACAATTAAGGGTTAGTTTTATGCACAAAGGCAAGTGTGAGTCCCTTACCTTTTATCATTGGATGGATGAGCTCTTTTTTTGTCCATTCAGGCAAAGCTAGAGTGAGCCTATTTCCAACATTAGTTGCCTCCTTCTTGATTGGCTTGGCATTTTTATTTGCAATTTTCATATTTCTCAACCTGCACCTTATGTGCACTGAACATTCGATCTTACAATGTCTTACCAAACCTGTAGCCATGTTATGTGTTTGACTTGTAATTTTTTTGAGTAATTGAGATGCTTGAGTCCAACGATTTTCTCTTTCAAGATCATGCTCTGCTCTAAGGTGTTTGAGCTGATATCTTTGAATTTTTCCCTTTCTAGGTGCAGTTCCTTTTTTACTCTTTTCAAATCAAACTCAATCCCAAGTTGATCATTGTCCAAGTTTCCAAAGTGTCAGCTTCAGATCCTCGGATTGAAAAGCCAAGACCAATGAACCAAGTTGAGCAATTTGTTCCCTCAACAGACAGTTCTCCTTTTCAGCTTTGCTTTTACTAGCTTCACTGCTACACCCCGTAGTTTGTATGTTAAGACATGTCGTATATTAGTCGTCCTAGTCTTGGACGAGGATTACTTTGAGGCCAAAAGACACTAAGCATGCTCATATATGTATGTGAAAGCTTAACTATATGCTCAATGAAAATCGGAAGGATTAGAGCTTAAAAAGATCTGATGGGAACAAGTTTAACTGAAGGAGCATTTTGACGCCCAATTTGATGGACCGCAGAATGTTTGATGGCCCGACAAATGTTGAAGCTCCACCGTAAAGCGGTTACAGAAAGGTCTGGTTAGTTGGGATGTTTGAGTGTCCATTTGACAGACCGCAGAATATTTGATGGCCCGTCAAATGTGGAGCCTCTATTGTGAAAGGGTCACAGAGAGGTCTGACTTGTTGGGTTGTTTTACGGTCCATTTGACAGACCGCAGAATGTTTGACGGTCCGTCAAAGTTACCGACAAAGTAAGCCGGCGGGATTTTAAGTGGATCTACATATTTCGTTTCTCCTCATTTGGGCTCATTATTTCCATATATCAGACCTTAAAGTTCTCTAAAACCCTCTCCTTAAGTCTATGTGCTAATCTATGCCAAATCCAAGAAGATCAAGAGATTCAAGTGCTAGAAAGCCCACTAGGGTTTGCTAAGATCAAGAATTCTTTTGGTGTTCAAGTTGGGGATTTCATCCTAATGGAATAATTTGATCTAAGGTCTATCTTTGAGTGTAAAAGGTTAGTTTTCATGTCTATCTTTGTATTTTTTAGAATAATTGGTTGCAAACAACTTGATTGAGGAAAGAAAGAGGAAGAAGAGGTTCAAATGTGGGTTTAATGATATTTTGAATAGTAAATTCACTTGAGTTGTAATTGTTGGAATGTTTTGAGTATAATCTTCTTATAATTGGTGGTAGTGATGATGAGGAAGTGTGATATATGAGTGTATATAGAGTTGTGTTGAAATTGTTGTTATGTGTTGATTATGAAAAGGAGTCTTGGGCATTAAATGAAGTCTCTCGATTATGGGATTGATGATAGTGTTATTGTTAGTTGGGAGCTGTTTTATGTTATAGTGGAAGTTGATAAAATAGGGAAATGCTGTCCAAATTTCGTTAATTCATTAATTACGATAGTTGGAACTTAAGTGGTGTTTTCTAGACCGAACCTTAGTGTGATTCCTCTTGAATGTGGACTTTGCGAACTTGGAAGGAGAACGTTAAGTGATTAAAGAGACGTTAAAGTATGTTAAGGCTATCCTTCTTTCATTTTTGGCATGATCTTATGATATGAACCAACAAGCGAGTAAACAAGCTCCCATATTACTCTACTCTTAGAAGCACCAGGAGTACTTCAGTCATTGATGTTCCTGCACCCCTTTAAAGATTGTTCCTTCTATTCATGGGTCTTGAAAGTTCTGATATTGATGATATTATCTCAAAGATGTATAATGGAGGTAGTACGACCTTATATCACTCCGAGACTACTATGTTTTCATCTTATTTATGTATTGCATTCACTTATACATATGCACATTGACCCATGACCAGAAGGCATTATATACACGTATATTATATGTATATAGGGTATGGGGAAAGGGATAGTCGTTATATATGCATTACCACCTGATCAACTGGTGCACAGTGATGATGCTGATGATATATGGATCGGGTCGTACATTCCTCGGCACTATTATATGATATATGGATCGGGCCGTACGTTCCTCGACACTAACATGTGGGATATGGATCAGGCTGTACATTCCACAGCACTAACAGTTATATTATGACCTATGCATGTCATACGCCCGCAGAGGTACTTTCATTTTATATAGAGTTATACAGATGTTCCCAGATGTTCAGCCACAGATGCATTCAGATATTGAGATTTACTTTTATGTTTCAGATGTCTCTCATGATTCTTATGTACTTGATGTTCTTATGCCTTACATACGGGTACCTTATCTGTACAGACTCCCCTATTATTCGGGGGGGCTGCTTTCGCGCCCGCAGGTTCAGGTAGACAGAGGTGATCCAGCTCAGTAGGATTTCTCCTTAGCTGTAGTCGGTGCGCTCCACTTGATCCGGAGCCACATTTAATTTTGATATGCTAGTTTTGAGATGTAGATATGCATATAGGTATTATGGGGCCCTGTCCCGTCCTTTTCTACAGCTTTATACTTTAATAGAGGTCTGTCGACAGTTGTAGATAGTTGGTATGTGATGTAGTCTTGTCGGCTCCTATTCTTTTGTGTACAGCATATGTAGCTACCTAGTCGGCTTGCATTGTTCTTTCCAGATTATATATATACAGATTGTACAGAGTTCATGATGTCTTCCTTTCATGAGTCAGTATAAGTTCAATTTGTGTTACTTATGGGCCCTTGTTATTCAGTATTATCCAGATATGAGTATAGGGGTGTTTGGTCACTAGCAATTAGGTACTCGTCATGGCTCATCGGTTTGGGTCGTTGCAGAAGTGGTATCAGAGCAGTTCCGTCCTAGGGTTATCTACAGACCGTGTCTAGTAGAATCATGTTTATGGGTGTGTTATGCACCACACTTATAAACAGGAGGCTACAAGACATTTAGGAAACTGTCATTCTTTTTCTCTTAGATCGTGCAATAGAGCGGTGTGTTAAGAGTTCGCCTTCTTATAATTTATTCTGATTTCAGTGATGCCTCGCAAGAAAGTTACAGCTACCCAGAAGGGCATGAGTGTGGCTAGTGGGGCCACTAGCCATACTCAGCAGGCTACCTGGGCTTGGGGTGAGTCTTAGAGTGAGAGCACCATCCCAAACTTCGCATACCCAACCTCCAGCACCTGCCCCAGTTCCTCAACCAGATACACCGGGCCAGGATAAATGGGATGCTATACAGTTATTGACTAGCTTGGCGGCCGCTCAGGCTCAGTGGCAGGGAGTTGGTGTTGATCAGGTAGATTGAGCTGGTAGTGTGAGGGTTATGACTTTTCTCTATTTAGATCCTCCAGAGTTCTCTGTGTTGCGGATGAATATGGACCCTCAGGATTTCATTAATGGTATGGAGAGGACTTTGAGGGTCATGCACCCTGATAAAGTTGAGTCAGTGGAGTTGGCATCTTATCGGCTCCGTGATGTTGCAGTGTAATGGTATCAGGCATGGGAGCTATCTAGGGGAGAGAATGCCCCTCCAGCCGTTTGGTAAGAGTTTTCAGATGCTTTTATTCGCCATTATTTACCACCAGAAGTTTGACGGGCCAGAGCAGATAGGTTCTTGCGTATTGAGCAGGGCAGCATGAGTGTTCAGGAGTACAGGGTATACTTTGATTTATTGACTAGATATGCCCCAGCTATGGTGGCTGAGATGGAGGATCGAGTTCATCATTTTGTGGCTATTCTAAGGCCACATCTGATTGATTAGTATACGACGCACGGCATTACAGCCGGGTATGGATATTTCCCGCATACGGGCATATGCAAAAAAATTTGAAGATCGTAAGTGCCAATGGAGGACAGAGTGTGAGCGTGACCAGGGCCATGGTATGAGGGCTAGATATTTAGATATTGTTGGTGAGTTTAGAGGAGGACAGAGATAGCAGCATTCTCGGTATCCATTTTTTATTCGGCGGGGAGTGTACCTCAGCAGTTTTCAGGCCCTAGGATTGATCGGTCTTCTTATTCCGGAGCGAGCCAGAGTTCTAGAGCATCAGGTTCTCAGCACAGACCAGAGTCAGGCCAGGTGAGACCACATTTGCCATGGTGTGCCCAGTGTGGTAAATTTGTCACACCCTAACTTATTAGGGCGTGATGGGCACCCGACCCTTACTTAGGGCCGAGCGAACCCGCTGACTCTCGTGATACTCAATAATCATACTGGGCCCTTAAATCGTGACATGAATGCATAATAAAAGCTTTTTAAATAATAACATGCTTTTCGTCTTTTTCAAATCAAGTAAAAGCTGTGTTCGTATGAAAGATGTAACATAATACACAATGATATCTCGGCTTACAGAGCCGCTTTCAAGGCTGACATGTTATATACATGACACTGTCTGCAAAGTCTCTAACATAGAACATGATACCATAACATAAATACTCTGACGCGGCAGCACTCCGGAAAGAGATGGAGCTCGCCGATCCAGCTGGAACATCTTCTACTCATCTGTATGCACCTGCGTGGCATGAAACGCAGCCCCCGAAGAAAGGGGATCAGTACGGAATATGTACTGAGCATGTAAAGCATGAAATACGAAGCGAGATCATGCGAAGTAAAGAGTATAGAAAATCATAAGACTTGCCTTTGAAAACATATATCATGCATGTCAATGTCATATAATCATCGTATAAACATATAGCTTTGTCCCGGCCCTCAGTGAGTGACTCGGTAAGTAAAATCATATCATCATCATGTATGCATGCATATATATATATATATATATATATATATATATATATATATATATATATATATATATATATATATATATATATATACCGTACCCGGCCCTCAGTGAGGGACTCGGTGAATAGCGTGTCCCGCCCCTCAATGAGGGACTCGATAAAGGGGATCCTGTCCCCATCATGTACATATATAAGGGGATCCTGTCCCCGGCACCATCATCATATCATATAACGTGCCCCGGCCCTCTAGTGAGGGACGCGATGAATAACGTGGCCCGACCCTCTAGTGAGGGACGCGGTGAACAATGCAGTGGAATGTGCACGAATACGTGTCCTGGCCCGGAACTCAGTGAAGGACATATTGAGGCTGGCACGAGCAGAGTAGTGAGAACCCATATGCAATTAAAACATTTTCAAGACTCAATGAAATAGTCTAAACGAACTGTCATTTGAAAGTCGGGACAATCATCATATCAAATATCTTTCGGACGCCACTCGGAAACATATCAAACATCATAAGCATATCAAAGGACCGTAGGGATCATAGTCATATATCAAATCAATCCGAGCCCGCCTATGAAAGTTACGGGCCTTATACGTTATAGCATCCTTTACGAACATATCAAAGCAATACGAGACCATATACGAAAGGTAGGGACATTATACGTTATAGAACCCTCTACGAACATATCGAAGCGATCCGAGCCCTTCTACGAAAGTTACGGTCGTTCGTAGTTACAGAATCTTTTACGAACAAAATCTCTTTATGCAACATTTGAAATCCAATCATACAAAAGACACAAGAATCATAGTATGACTATATTAAGAATGCGAAAGTCAAGGAGTGAATAGGAATCGTAGACATACTCGGATCATAAGAATAGAGTTACCCCAAGGCTCGTGTCATAGCTTATTTACTTCTAAGACATGCCAAAAGAAAGAGAGGGTAAGCTTTACATACCTGTTCCACCTCTTATTAGCTACGCTTATTCGTCCGAGCTTGCAAGTCTACGTTTAAGAGGATTTACATTAACATTAGCCTCTTTATCGCACACTTGTTCCAAGTTTCAAATCATACAATCTATACTCTGCCGAAAATCGGGCAGCATCTCCCCTGTTTATATACCTAGCCCGAATTCTCAATTCAACAACCAACAAGCACAATAATAATACCAACATTAATAACATCATTTCCCATATCAAATTATTCCATAAACATCCCACACGATGTTTTTCAACATACAACAACAACATACACTTTCTTCCATCCCAATCAAGGAGTATAATCTCAT
Source organism: Lycium ferocissimum (assembly GCF_029784015.1). Taxonomy (NCBI): domain Eukaryota; kingdom Viridiplantae; phylum Streptophyta; class Magnoliopsida; order Solanales; family Solanaceae; genus Lycium; species Lycium ferocissimum. Next base: position 32,562 of record NW_026726411.1, on the reverse strand, counting down.
CAATACACCAACAATGTTAGATACCATTTTTATACGCATAAATCAGTCCATCCACATGGCCACAACATGTTCAAACCGCCCATGAACACAACAACTATAACACAACGCTCTATGACCTTTTCTCCATAACTAATATCATTTTTAAGGCTTGCTAGACCTTCAAATAAACTCAATATAAAAGATGGGATAAATAACATACCTTATACTTGAAAAAAACTCAGCCACATCAACCTTCTCCAACGCCAAACTTAAGTAGAAGCAAGAACAATTGCCTTTCACGGACTAGTTTGGCGTAATCTTGTCAAATTCTTGATTTATCGGACCATAATATTTGGGAGATATTTTGAGAGGCTTCTAGGACTTTTTGGAATGTTAATTTGCTAAAAAAAATGGGCTGATGGGGTATTTATAGCCCCCCTAGGTCGGTTCCACCGACTTGTTCATGTGGGGCTCGCGGAACCCTTTGGCAGTTTGGGGTCTTGCTCTTAAAATGGCCATACCTCTTGATTCCGACATCGTGTGAGGGCCCAAGACCTATGGTTGGAAATATCTTTCAATTATCTACAACTTTTATTCATGGTGTTTTTCCAGATTCCAAACTTATAATGCCGTTTTAGCCCCTCCAAGTCAACCCATCCGAAAACGTTTCCTTAAATCGTCCTTTTGGAGGTCTTATGTCCATATTTGGCTTATGGGTCCTTCTTAGGACTTGCTCAACTTTCCATGTACTATTTGTATCACTTATAATATATCCTTTACAAAATCCCGACATGTGGGCCCCACCTTAACTCATGGTTTCGAGGGCTATCATCGAGTGATCATGTTAACCGATTTACCCCATACAATCTCCAAATGTCATATATATGTTCTTATGCTCGAGATAACATAATCTTCATTCATAATCCTTGTGTAACTCTCGCTCTCCCCCGAGCTCATACCAAGCCATCCACGCACCTTGATAACGCGAAATTTTTCAAGGTGTAACATCCTTCCTCCCTTAGAAACATTCGTCCTCGAATGTTAAACTAGTCTTAAAGGTTCTTATAGGCACTTCGGGGGGGGGGGGTTCCTTTTATAGCTACCACATACAGTTTATTTATCAATCAACATAACCACTCTAGGAATTTAGATTACCTGTACATGTTTTCTGTTGACTCTGAGCTGCTAATAACTGTTAAACCAAAATTTCCCGTACTAAACCTTGCCCCACTTTCCTTCAAAGCCTCGGAAGCTTAATCCCTTAGTTCACTGGTCCTCCCAATCCTCCTATGACCCGCGACGCGAACTTGGACTCTTATAATCATAACACAAGTACCTACGATCTTGCATCTTATTGACAATAACTCCAACGGATCCCAATGTACGGGAATTACGGGGTGTAATATCCTTTTCTCCTTAGGAACAGTTATTTCCCCTTTAGGGTTCGATTATCAGTTGCTTAATCCTACCTTAAAACATACGTCAGTCTCTTCTCATTCTTACTTAACTCCTTTATTGCCTGCAATCCACTTCTTCCACTTCTTTGCCTTCGTGTATTTTTCCGGAATTTAACTAGTATCTCAGTCTTACCCAGATTTTTGTCTCCATTATTGTAGTCTTGACTTATCATGCCATAGCTACCCATCGTCCTACAGTATTCCCTTTTTCTTGTTCCCTTGCTAATGGGCCATTACCTTGCTCGTATCCGGCGCACCCTTTGTGTTTTATCCCTTCAGTGCCATCTCGGCTATCCTTTCTATACCTGTTGCTCTTAGTCATACTCTTTTCCTTCATACACGTCCATTTTCTAGCGTCCTGTCATTCCAGGTCTCCGCAAAAACCTCTCGCACTGCCCCAAATGCCATCCTGACTTTTATCCACTTATTGCTGGTTTTCCGATCTTACTAACTTATTTCAGTAAGGGGGTCTCGTTTGTAGTTTAAGCATCCACATCAAGCATATTACGGTGTCAATTGTTTCCATCTCACCCTTGCCTTTCTCCACCCCGCTTCCCCCTTTAGGGGTGTACTTATACCATCATTTGTTTATACTTTGCCCCATGTCCTTATTTCCAATCTCAATTAGGCAATACTTTCATTCCGACGATAAGTATCCAAAGTCCTCTTGGAATATTATCGTTGTCCCAACCTATCTCGGGTGCTTCCTTTGGTATCCCCTTGTCATTTCTCCCGTTTATGCCTATCTTTTATTCTGCACACGAGGAATCTTATGCTACCTCTGTGTCATTCAGAACACACTGCTCCTACATAATTCGTCTCTCATTTTCAAGACGTATTATGTTCGTCCACGTTTATCCGTAGCATATCAGTCATTTTCTGACATTCATTCTACCTTGTTTCTCATCTTTCTATAACTTATCCTCCCACAGTCCCGTCACTTATGGTACTCGTGTCCTCAGTTACACACGTCATAACCTATTACTACACTGTTGTCTCGCTTTCTTCTTATTTCCTCTTTCCGTTAACTCTTTCTCTTCACCGGTCTGATCCGCCCCGTCCTACGCGATCCCTTAAGGTTTCTGCCCGCTCCGCAGACTCTAATTTTCCTTAGATTACTCTAGCTTCTCGTTTGCTTCTTACGTCTGAAGTCATAAGACTTTCAGAACATTTCCCGGGGGGGGGGGGGGGGGGGTCACCCATCCTAATATTTCTCTCACCCCAGCACGCTTAACCTTGAAACCTTAATAAAGTTCGGTGCATTAATGCTGGTACGACCGCGTCCACCTCACCGCATGACCTTCATCATATAATCTGGGGTAAGTTGAGATCTTGACATATTCCAAAACGTCCTCACAACACATCTCACCAGCTGTCTTATCCATACATTCCTACTCGTCACAATTCTCTTTTCTCCATACCCTTGTCTTACTCGTATCATTACTCCCTTTAACTATAATCCCATCATATTTTTCTCCTACTTATCGATTCAGTCGTTACCTTAATATATCACTCTATCCAAATCTACCGGCCCTTTCTAAATCATCTCTTAATAGCACAAGTCCTTTCCGAATTAATGGTTACCACCTCCTCATCAACCTCCTATTTACTATCATCACCCATTCCACAGTTAACTTATTCCCAAAAGGGCAGCCATACTCACAGCTCAGTCAAATCCCATCGTTACTATTGACACGACCTTTCCCAAACATATTTCAAACTTACATCTCTTTATCGTATTATTTCTAGAAAAAATTTGGCAGAGTTTCCTCTGTATTCCTTACTATCCCAAAACCTGCACGCAGGAAATACCAACAATGCCTCACAGGGCCAACATATGTATATATATATATCATATCATATCACGGCCACACAGGGCTCCCAATATCAACAATAGTATGAAAATGATTAACTTACCCCATACGTCCAATTCAAACTGCACCTGTTACACTTTCCTCTTTACTTTCCCTTTCAGTTTTCAACTTTACATTTTAATCATACGTCAATACCGTACTCGACATATATCTTTCGTACCTTTGCTTACCTGCGTGCTTTGTAACTTCCAATATCGTCGGTCACCTTCTTCGATGGATGTCGTTCTTCTACTGAAATCGAAGGTTAGTATAAGAAATCTCATTTCCTATGACTTGGCTCTATGACACGATCTAAGAGGTGAAAGAAGAGTATCCACCCTAGATGCCCCGTAGCCTCCTGTTTATAAATGTGGCTGGCTTCACACTATAAACAGGACTCTACTAGACACGACTTTGTAGACAACCCCTAGGACGAACTGCCCTGATACCAATTTGTCACACCCTAACTTATTAGGGCGTGATAGGCACCCGACCCTTACTTAGGGCCGAGCGAACCCGCTGACTCTCGTGATACTCAATAATCATACTGGGCCCTTAAATCGTGACATGAATGCATAATGAAAGCTTTTCAAATAATAACATGCTTTTCGTCTTTTTCAAATCAAGTAAAAGCTGTGATCGTATGAAATCTGTAACATAATACACGATGATATCTCGGCTTACAGAGCCGCTTTCAAGGCTGACATGTTATATACATGACACTGTCTGCAAAGTCTCTAACATGGAACATGATACCATAACATAAATACTCTGACGCGGCAGCACTCCGGAAAGAGATGGAGCTCGCCGATCCAGCTGGAACATCTTCTACTCATCTGTATGCACCTGCGTGGCATGAAACGCAGCCCCCGAAGAAAGGGGGTCAGTACGGAATATGTACTGAGCATGTAAAGCATGAAATACAGTAAGCGGGATCATACTGAAGTAAAGAGTATAGAAAATCATAAGACTTGCCTTTGAAAACATATATCATGCATGTCAATGTCATATAATCATCGTATAAACATATAGCGTGTCCCGGCCCTCTAGTGAGGGACTCGGTAAGTAAAATCATATCATCATCATGTATGCATGAATATATATATATATATATATATATATATATATATATATATATATATATATATATATATATATATATATATACCGTACCCGGCCCTCTAGTGAGGGACTCGGTGAATAGCGTGTCCCGGCCCTCTAATGAGGGACTCGGTAAAGGGGATCCTGTCCCCATCATGTACATATATAAGGGGATCCTGTTCCCGGCGCCATCATCATATCATATAACGTGCCCCGGCCCTCTAGTGAGGGACGCGGTGAACAATGCAGTGGAATGTGCACGAATGCGTGTCCTGGCCCGGGACTCAGTGAAGGACATATTGAGGCTGGCACGAGCAGAGTAGTGAGAACCCATATGCAATTAAAATATTTTCAAGACTCAATGAAATAGTCTAAACGAACTGTCATTTGAAAGTCGGGACAATCATCATATCAAATATCTTTCGGACGCCACTCGGAAACATATCAAACATCATAAGCATATCAAAGGACCGTAGGGATCATAGTCATATATCAAATCAATCCGAGCCCGCCTATGAAAGTTACGGGCCTTATACGTTATAGCATCCTTTATGAACATATCAGAGCAATACGAGACCATATACGAAAGTTAGGGACATTATACGCTATAGAACCCTCTACGAACATATCGAAGCGATCTGAGCCCTTCTACAAAAGTTACAGTCGTTCGTAGTTTCAGAATCTTTTACGAACAAAATCTCTTTATACAACATTTGAAATCCAATCATACAAAAGACACAAGAATCATAGTATGACTATATTAAGAATGCGAGAGTCAAGGAGTGAATAGGAATCGTAGACATACTCGGATCGTAAGAATAGAGTTACCCCAAGGCTCGTGTCATAGCTTATTTATTTCTAAGACATGCCAAAAGAAAGAGAGGGTAAGCTTTACATATCTGTTCCACCTCTTATTAGCTACGCTTATTCGTCCGAGCTTGCAAGTCTACATTTAAGAGGATATACATTAACATTAGCCTCTTTATCGCACACTTGTTCCAAGTTTCAAATCATACTATTCTATACTCGCCGAAAATCGGGCAGCATCTCCCCGTTTATATGCCTAGCCCGAATTCTCAATTCAACAACCAACAAGCACAATAATAATACCAACATTAATAACATCATTTCCCATATCAAATTATTCCATAAACATCCCACACAATGTTTTTCAACATACAACAACAACATACACTTTCTTCCATCCCAATCAAGTAGTATAATCTCATCAACACACCAAAAATGTTAGATACCATTTTTATACGCATAAATAAGTCCATCCACACGGCCACAACATGTTCAAACTGCCCATGAACACCACAACTACAACACAACGCTCTATGATCTTTTCTCCATAACTAGTTTCATTTTTAAGGCTTGCTAGACCTTCAAATAAACTCAATATAAAAGATGGAATAAATAACATACCTTATACTTGAAAAAAACTCAGCCACATCAACCTTCTCCAATGCCAAACTTAAGTAGAAGCAAGAACAATTACCTTTCACTGACCGGGGCTTTTGGTAATCTTGTCAAATTCTTGATTTATCGGACCATAATATTGGGAGATATTTTGAGAGGCTTCTAGGACTTTTTGGAATGTTAATTTTCTGAAAAAAATGGGCTGATGGGGTATTTATATCCCCCCTAGGTCGGTTCCACCGACTTGTTCATGTGGGACCCGCGGAACCCTTTGGCAGCTTGGGGTCTTGCTCTTAAAATAGCCAGAACTCTTGATTCCGACATCGTGTGAGGACCCACGACCTATGGTTGGAAATATCTTTCAATTATATACAACTTTTATTCTTGGTGGTTTTCCGTATTCCAAACTTATAATGCCGTTTTTGCCCTCCAAGTCAACTCATCCGAAAACGTTTCCTTAAATCGTCCTTTTCGAGGGCTTATGTCCATATTTGGCTTATGGGTCCTTCTTAGGACTTGCTCAACTTTCCATGTACTACTTGTATCACTTATAATATATCTTTTACAAAATCCCGACATGTGGGCCCCACCTTAACTCATGGTTTTGAGGGCTATCATCGAGTGATCATGTTAACCGATTTACCCCATACAATCTCCAAATGTCATATATATGTTCTTATGCTCACATAACATAATCTTCATTCATAATCTTTGTGTAACTTTGCTCTCCCCTGAGCTCATACTAAGCCGTCCACAGTCTTGATAATGCGAAATTTTCCAAGGTGTAACAAAATTACACACTGGACAGTGTTGACTAGGATCAAACGCTTGCTATGCTTGTGGTCAGCCAGGCCATAAGATGAGAAATTATCCGATGAGGGGTAGTGGTGCATCGTTCAGCCTACGGGGTCCATAGCTGGTTCTTCTTCTGCAGTACGCCCTTCAGGGCAAGGTTCTTAGACACTAGCAGGATGTGGTAGAGGAAGGAGTTGAACGTCTAGCTCGAGTGGGCCTCAGCACTGTGTCTATGCATTATCCGGTAAACAGGATCGTGAGTCATTTCCTGATGTTGTCATAGGTATATTATCGGTTTCCTCCTCTGATGTATATGCATTGATTGATCCAAGTTCCACCTTCTGATATTTTACTCCATTTATTGCTAGCAAGTTTGGGATAGAGCCTGAGTTGATTCAACCTTTTGAGGTGTCTACACCAGTTGGTGATCCAGTCATAGCTAGGGAAGTATATCGAGGTTGTGTAGTGATAGTTTGTAATTGCCATACCCTAGCGGATTTGATTGAGTTATATATGATTGATTTTGATGTTATTATGGGTATGGATTTGTTGGCCTCCTATTATACTAATGTTGATTGTAGAACAAAGATAGTTCGATTTTAGTCTCCGGGCGAGCCAGTCCTAGAGTGGAAAGGTAATGCTGCTTTACCGAGGGGTAGGTTTATTTCCTACCTTATGGCAAGAAAGATGATCAGAAAAGGATACATCTATCACCTGGTTCGGGTTCAGGATGTACAAGCGCAGTCACCGACCCTTCCCCGTCCCTCGTGGTTCATGTGTTCCCGTAGGTGTTTCTAAACGAGCTTCTGTGCCTCTCGCCAAAGCGAGAGATTGATTTCACTATCAACTTATTGCCAGATACTCAGCCAATATCTATTCCTCCTTATAGAATAACACCTACAGAGTTGAAGGAACTAGAGGAGCAATTGAAGGATTTACTTCGGAAGGGCTTTATCAGACCTAGTACATCGCCGTAGGGAGCACCAGTGTTATTTGTAAGAAAGAAGGATGGCTCCTTCCGAATGTGTATTGATTACAGGCAATTGAATAAAGTGACTATGAAGAATAAGTATCCGCTTTCGAGGATTGATGACTTGTTTGATCAGCTAAAAGGTGCAAAGTATTTCTCGGAGATAGATTTGAGATCGGGGTATTATCCGGTTAGGGTGAAGGAGGAAGACATTCCGAAAATGACATTTAGGACTGGATATGGGCACTATGAGTTTTATGTTATGTCATTCGAGCTAACTAATGCTCCAGCTGTGTTTATGGACTTGATGAATCGCGTATTCAGGCCCTTCCTAGATTTGTTCGTGATTGTGTTTATAGATGATATTTTGGTTTATTCACCACCAGAGGCTGAATATACAGAACATCTATGAGCAATGCTTAGAGTTTTTCGAGATAAAGAGCTGTATGCAAAGTTTTCCAGGTGTGGGTTCTTGTTGAACTCTGTGACTTTTCTTGGTCACATTATATCAGATGAAGGCATTAGGGTGGATACTCAAAAGATTAAAGCTGTGAAGAATTGGCCAAGGCCCACGACAAATGGAGATACGTAGTTTCTTGGGTTTGGCTAGTTATTATAGAAGGTTCGTAGAAGGATTTTCTTCTCTTTCACTTCGTTGACCAAGCCGACTCGTAAATCGGCTAAGTTTCAAAGGATGATGTCAGGAGCGCAGCTTTTGGGTATTGAAGGACAAGTTGACTTCAGCACCCATCTTGACTCTTCCAAAGGGAACAGATGGCTATGTGATATATTGTGATGCTTCAGGTATTGGATTGGGCTGTGTATTAATGCAATACGGTAAGGTTGTCTCTTATGCCTCCAGATAGCTAAAGAAGCACGGGAAGAACTATCAAACCCATGATCTTAAATTAGCTGCGGTGATCCATGCTTTGAAAATATGGAGGCACTATTTACATGGCGTCCATGTTGATATCTATACTGACCATAAGAGCCTCTAATACATCTTTAAGCAGAAGGATGTGAATTTATGTCAGAGGCGATGGCTAGAGTTTTTGAAAGATTATGATATTGATATTCTGTATCATCCGGGAAAAGCTAATGTAGTAGCTGATTCTCTTAGTCGTAAATCCATGGGTAGCCTGTCATATTTGTAGCCAGAGAAAAGAAAACTAGCCCATGAAGTATGTTAGCTAGCCAGTTTGGGAGTTCGACTGATAGATTCAAGTGATACAAGAGTTCTTTGTTCAAGACACAGTGGTGTCAACTTTGGTAGCGGAGATAAAGGAACGACAGTACGAGGATCCTGTTTTAGTTCATTATCGAGATACAACTCCATAGAAAGAAAAGACACCCTTTGTGATTTTAGGGGATGGAGTACGCAGGTACCGAGGTAGATTATGTGTTCCTAATATTGCAGGGTTTCGTCAGCAGGTTATAGGGGAAGCCTACTATTCTCGCTATTCTATCCATCCGGGCACGACGAAAATGTACTATGATATCAAGAAAATTTATTGGTGGGATGGTACGAAAAGAGATAAAGCAGAATTTGTCGCTCAATGTCCGAATTATCAGTAAGTCAAAATAGAGCACCAGATGCCCGGAGGTTTATTGCAGGCTATGAAGATTTCGGTATGAAAGTGGGAGGTAAATAATATGGATTTCATTACAGGTTTACCCCGTACTCAGCGGAAGTATGATTCAATATAGGTCATAGATGATAGGCACATGAAGTTAGCTCACTTCCTACCTGTCAAAACAACTTATTCAGCCGAGGATTATGCGAAGCTTTATCTTAGAGAGATTGTACGACTTCATGGCGTTCCTACAGCCATTATTTTAGACAGAGGGGCGCAGTTTCTAGCTAACTTCTGGTGATCTTTTCAGAATGGATTGGGGACTCATGTGAGTCTTAGTACTGCATTTCATCCGCAGACGGATGGACAAGCAGAGCGTACTATACAAACACTTGAGGATATGCTGAGAGCTTGCGTACTTCATTTTCAAGGTAGCTGGGATGATCATTTACCTCTTATTGAGCTTGCATCTAATAATAGTTACCATTCCAGTATCCAAATGGCTCCTTATGAGGTTTTCTATTGGACGGAGATGTAGATCCCCAATAGGATGGTTTGTGTCACACCCTTAATCCGATAGGGTGTGTGGGCACCCGACCCTTACCTAGGGCCGAGCGAACCCGTTGACTTTCGTAATACTCATAATCATACTGCGCCCGCAAAACATGACATAAGCATATAATGAATTTTTTTTTCAGAAACAAACATGCCTTTCATCTTTATCAAATCAAATAAAACTAGCATCGTATGAAATCTGTAAACATATGAAGTTCTTAACATAATGCATAGTAATACATCGGCTTACATAGCCGCTCACAAAACCGACATATCATACACACGACACTGTCTGCAAAGTCTCTACCATAACTCCAGATACCGTACAAAGACACTCTGACTCGGCAGCACTCAAGAGGAAATGGAGCTCGCCAATCCAGCTGGAACATCTCCTGCTAACATCATCTACTCGTACCGACGGGTACTGCCGCGGCATGAAACGCAGCCCCCGAAGAAAGGGGGTCAGTACGGAATATGTACTGAGCATGTAAAGCATAGCATACAGAAAACGAGATCATAACCGAAGTAAGGAGTACAGAAAGTGAGCATAACAACCAGAATACCAAAATGCTTGCATCTGAAACACAAATCGTACATAAGCGGTACAGAAGACAAATATAACTATCAGAATGCCAAAATACTTACTTAACTTTCTTTTAAAAAAAACATTCCTGTCTCACATAGATGGAAAATAGAACATATCATATGAGCTGACATTAACCGACTGATCCTACTCCAGAATACATATATCATATCACATCATACTTCATATTCCAAAGCAGAAGATACAGTAAACAAATCTGAGTCATAATCGAAACAGAAACACAGAAAGTAAGTGCAAATCCAAAATACCAAAGTGTTTATTTTCAATATCACTCAACATACCGCGGTCAAATACCCAGCGGTCAATATCACTCGACATACCGCGGACAAATACCCAGCGGTCAATATCACTCAACATACCGCGGACAAATACCCAGCGGTCAATATCACTCAACATACCGCGGACAAATACCCAGCGGTCAATGTCACTCAACATACCGCGGACAAATACCCAGCGGTCAATGTCGCACATACACGGTACCCGGCCCAATAGCGGAGGGGCTCGGCGAACCGGACATATCATATTCCAGAATTTCATATCGTGCGCACGATACATAACCGGCCCGGGACTTGGCGAAAAAGGTAACAACAGAATGCACGAGCAGAATCATGAGTAACCAAATGCAGTTTAAAACATTATCAAGGGCTTAGTAGGTTAATCAAAACGAACCATCATTTGTAAGCCAAAACAGTAGTCAAATCAGATTTTCTTCCGAATATCACTCGGGAACATATCAAACTGAACTTCGGAAACCATAGTCACGTATCAAAATCACATACATAAAAACCCTTATTTCAGACTCAACAGATAAATAAGTAATCATACTCGGGGGTCGGAAAGATAGTCATATTAAATTCTTTCAAAAAGAGGTCGTTAAAACCAAACATAGAAAAGTCGCGGGACCCACGGACGAGCGTCAACCCAATCCGGGCCCGCCTATGAAAATTAAAGTCATTATACGTTATGGAATCATTTACGAGCATATCAAAGCAATCCGGTTCCGTCTATGAAAGTTACGGACGTTCGTAGTTACAGAACTCTTTTAAAAACAAAACTTTTTATGCAACTTTTAAAATCCAATCATACGGAAGACATAAGGACCATAATCCGACCGTATCAAAATGCGAACATCAAGGAACGAGTGTGAACCATAAACATGTTCGGAATTTCAGAATAGAGTTACCCCCAAGGCTCATAGCATATCATACATTACTCATATCTAAGACATGCCAAAAGAAGGAAAGGTAAGCTTTACATACCTCGTTTGTTTCCTAAGCTATTCCAAACTCAAGTTTCGGCTTCTCGAAATCTACAACAATGTCATTAGACACCAAACATTAGCCATAAGCACTTAAGAATCCAATCCCAAGCCATCACTTTATTTACGTAAATTTGGGCAGCATTTCCCCTATAAGTTCAACAACCCCGAGAATTCAACTCGCCAATATTATCAACAACAATACCAACAACCATATAAGCAACATCAATAATCGATTCAAAACGCATTCTAACATTAATAACCCTTTCGACACAATTCAACAACATTCCATCCACTACATAATGAAACCCGATGTCACGACCCAACCTCGTAGGCCGTGACTAGTGCCCGATCTGGGCACCCAAACGCATCTATCGAACGCTATCTCAAATTATATCAAACACACCCAAGTATCCAACCGGAGCCGACAAGGCTATATTTCAAATTTGGATGATTTCCAGAAAAATTTCGGCAGAGTTTCCTTTGTTTTACGGACTACCCAGAATAACCCTGCACGCAGAAAATACCAACAAAGGCCACACAGGGCCAACAACACAACCTATATACATATGCGGACCGGCCGCCGCGGCGAATGGGATCGCCCAAACACAACATATACATACGCATCTGTACAGCACGACCCTAACCCACAAACATGTCCACAGACCTCTAAACAGACAGACGGAATCATATGACGGGACAGGGCCCCGCCGTACCCCTGAATAAATACATACATATGTAACAGAAAGTGTATATACCAAAATATATGAGCTCCGGAAGAAGGAGCACTCCCAGAAAGCAGAACGGATGGCCTAGGCAGGGGGATCCTCAAACTGAGCGGCAGTACCTGCGGGCATGAAACGCAGCCCCCGAAGAAAGGGGGTCAGTACGGAATATGTACTGAGTATGTAAAGCACAGAACACAGTAAGTAGGAACATAACCGAACTAGACTGTATCGCAATAAGTATAGAACTTAGGAAATCAAAACTTACCTGTGAATCGTATATCATGTATATCCATATCATATCATCAAGTCATTATGCACATATAACGTACCCGGCCCTCCGGGGAGGGGCTCGGTAAATAAAGTCATGTGACCATCATGTATAGTAATCATGTAAGCATGTAATCATATGCATATGCCGTACCCGGCCCTCTAGTGAGGGACTCGGTGAGTAGGATTATCAAATGCCATCCTGGCCGCCATCCCCATACCATCACATCATCAGATCATCATATATGTATATATATATATATAGCGTACCCGGCCCTCTAGTGAGGGACTCGGTGCATAATGCAATGAGACTGTGCACGATTTCATACCCGGCCCGGGACTCGGTGAAAGACGTATTAAGCTTGCACGAGCGAGTAGTGAGAATACCATATGCAATATAAAACATACAACAATCTTACAGAGACTCGAAGGCGTAGCACAGATGACAGATCTCATAGCGGACCTTTAATAATAGTCAGAGCATAAATCTTTCGGATGTCGAAATATTTCATATCAGAATAATCTTTCTGGAGTAATTGCAAATTCCAAAGTAGATCATAGGACTCAAATAAATAAATATAACGCTTATTCGTAGAAATTAGAAAGGCAGCTAAACTTTCCTTAGTTTTTATTTTCAAGTAGTTCAAGCGGAATAATAGGGAAAAATCCGGACAAAGTGGGCCCACCTCGGTCAAATGAGGTGGCGTGTGTAAATTGCACATGTCAAACTTCATAACGTCATTCATGAGTATCTTAAGACAATCGGATTTCATTTGCACAAGTTTTAGAGGTTTAAAACAATTTCTCTAACTATTCACACAATAAACCATTCAATTCTACTGAATGAAAAAGAAGCGTTTCTAGACGTAGATTCTGAAGAATAGAGTTGTCCCCAAGGTCCAAATTCGAGCCTAGTAGATCTAAGACATGCCAAGAGAAGAAATGGGAGAGCTTTACATACCTTATTCGTCCTTTACGCTCGTCTAACTTCAAGTCCCGTTTCGTCCAAAATCTACATTTGGTCATATTTACCAAATATTAATCATAAGGTTTTAAGAATTCGATCTTAACCAATTCTTGGCTACAAAGATTTGGGCAGCATCTCCCCTATAATTACACCAACCCCGAGATTTCAACTCGGCCAATTTCAACAACAACCCAACAAGAAGACAAACTACAACATTAATAGTCGATTCACAATACGTTCCAACATTAATATTCAATCCCAACATATTCCAACACTAAACACATATTGCTATATACTTAGAGACATTCCAATATAGTCACTAACTTCATGCAACCAAATCGATATTAACGCTCATACGTTCAACTACTAGTCCGAACCCATTCAAACCACATGCAATAACACTTTAAGCAATTCATACAATTTTTTCAACAATCCAAATATTGTTCCATTGGACCCGAAATGGTCCCCAAACCCGAGAACAACATCAAATACACTCTTCTCTTCCAAGTTCATGATTTACATCATTAATCCACACACTAACAACGCAATATTCATAAATGTAGAAATTACATAAAATCCACATAAATTCCCAAGTCATCCCATAACCAACATAACATTATTCTAAGTCATCAAACTTGCATTTTTCCTTATAAAATCCATAACGACGATTAATTCATTCACAAATACACAAAGGGGCCATTCGGCCAACCCCCAACACACACACACAAAAATGATTTTCAATCTTTTCTTCACTTCACAACAATCAAAACATGCTAACTAACATTAATTCACTACTTCCAATCCCACCTACACACATCCACGGCCAACACACTCCTACACGGCCTCAACTTCAATTTCATTTCTATCATGAATTTCTTCCATTTTAGCATACAACAACACATATAAACCATCTATAACACAAGAAAACAAGATTAAACTCACCTTTCTTCTTCAACCTCTTAACTTGTCCAAAGTTGGCCAATGATGAAAACAAGCAATCCAACGCTCCAAACAACACTTCCACGTTATTGAGCACCCTTGAATTAGCAAGTTTGCTTGAAGAATTTATTTTTTTCTTGATCAATTCTTAGTCTTGTTTTTCTCCTCCTTGGCCGTTTCTTGCCCCCTTTCTCTCTTCTTTTATTTTCTCCAAGTTTCTTGAAAATTCTATATGATGAAGATGATGAAAATGATCCCACAAGTCATCTTTTATTGCATATTTTAGCCAACCATGTGGCCATGGCCCACCCCCAAGGTGGCCGGCCACATGGCCCCTAATTTTTCCTTTTTTTTTTTTTTTTTTTTTTCCATTTTCATAACATAATTCCCTTTCCAAAATTAGAATACTTTCCCAAAATACAATTTGACCCCAATTGTTTCTTTAATATTTCCATCCCAATAAAACCATACACGACTTAAGCCTTTACAATACAAAAAAAAAATCTCCGCTTCATATCTCGGGCTAGTCTTGTTCCCAACTCATCGTGGTTAACCCGGATTATTCCGACGTTCAAAATACGGGATATAACATCCTTCCCCCCTTTAGAACATTCGTCCTCGAATGTTCAACTAGTCCCGTAGGGTCTCATAAGGATCTCGGGGGTTTCCCTTATTAGTAGACTGAGCATCCGCGTCAATTACATCGTGGTATTAATTGTCTCTATCCGGCACTTACATTCCTCGTATTCGCTTCCCCCCTTTAGGGGTGTACTTATCTTACTATCCGAGCATATTCGCCTTACGCCTGCATTTTTCTCTCTCGGTCAGACCGCACTTCTGTTTCGATGTTCCAATCCCTCGTACTACTTATCCACTCACTTCCTTTCTCTTTCCGATGTCACTATGCTAGTATTTCCCAAGTCTACCCTATAGCTAAAACGATATCAAGTTACCTTATGACATTCATGCCATTCATGTTTTTCTTTTCACTTGAACTGTGTTGTTCTGTCTGATTAATATCGCCCGTATACTGTCGTGTTAATCACCGGAATACGTTCACCCACTAGCATAATCATGCACGGAGTATCACACGCTTTCGGTACACACGTATACTGTCAGCATCTCACTCACAAAAGATCCCCTAAACACCACTCAAGCTGGCCCTAGCTTTAGTGCCGTGAGGCACCTTCCCTTTCCTTACCTGATACAATCCGCCCCGGCCTACGCGACCTCTTAAAATTTTCGCTCACTCAGGATATTCTAGATCCCTTTAGACTACTCTAGCTTTCCACTGCTTCTCATAACTAAAGTTGTGAAACTTTCAGAAACTTCCCAGGGGGTCACCCATCCTGGAATTTCCCTTACTCTCAAAGACGCTTAACTTCGGAACTACAACGAAATACAGCGCTCTAACGTTAGCATAATCGCGTTCAGCTGACTACAGGACCTTCGTCACGCACTTTGGAGTAAAATAAAGTCTTGACAGATTCCCGGACGCCCTTGTAGCACAATTACCGTTTTGCCCCTCTCTCGCTTTTACCTATTCACGGTCACTTATGGGTATTACCACTTTCCATCCTAAACTCCCGGGTCCGTAATAACAATAAACACACCTTAATTACCGTTGTTTATTAATACTAGATTACTAACCCCCAGGTTTTCCATCTACCGCTATTACGCAACAACTATATCACAGACACGCACATATAAGAACATAAATTCTAGTAAGGGTTCATGTACCTGTAGCCGCATCCGGTGGTGCCTCCTGATCCTGCCTCCTCGTCAGAGCAAATACGCGGTTCGAAGGACCGCTGGAACTCGGGACTCCGCCGCGGCCTCTACCACGGCCCGCTGGTGCCAGTGTACCCTGCCCCGTAGGGCGCATAGCTGCTGAGGAGGATGAACCAGCAGCCGACCCAGTAGGCTGGATCACATCCCCTGAACCACCCCTATACGGGCACTCCCTCATAATATGGCCCTGACGGCCGCAAGAAAAACAGGCACCAGTGCCGCGACGGCATTCCCCAAAATGAGGTCTACCACAACGAGAACACTGGGGTAATGGGGGCCTCGTCTGACCGGAACCTCTATCCATCTGCGGCCCTGAAGCTCTGGAGCTCGGACCAGCTCCTGAATACCCGGTACGATCAAATCTCTTGCCCGGGAACCGTGGGGGTGCACTCTGCGCTGGCTGGGACGAATACCCCGTACGCTGCTGAGGCTGCCCGCCTCGAAACTCCCCCGAATATCCCGCCGATCTAGCCCTCTTGGGCTGGCCCCTATCGTGATCCCCATCGGGCTGGCGCCCTCTGTGTCGCTCTTCCATGCCCTGGGCATATGCCTGTACTCGTGCGATGTCCATGCCGGGCTGAGCAGCCATCGACATACAGCTGTCAATCAAATAATCATCCAGCCCCATAATATACTGGTGTACCCTGTCATCCATATCCGCCACAACGTGAGGAGCGTATCTGGCTAAGGAATCAAACTCCAGGCTGTACTCTCGGACGCTCCTACCACGCTGCTTCAAGTGTATAAATCTGTGTACCCTGGCTCGTCTGATCTCTAGGGGTAGAAAATGTGCAAGGAAAGCTTCCACGAACTCATCCCATACAGCTGGGGGAGCACCCTCACCACGGGACAGCTCCCCCGGGGACTCATACCCGGTTGGGCGCTATGTCGTGCGGCCGATACGACGCGAACTCAACGGTACTCGGTCTCGGAGGCCCCCGACAAGTCGCAGCGTACGCCGCATCTCTCTAATAAACTCCTGAGGGTCCTCCTCGGGCTTTGACCCGAAGAACTCTGGCGGATTACAGGTCAGGAAATATCGAGCCCTCTGGCCGTCACGTCCACCAGCATAATCATCTCCCGGTCCCTGTCTCTGGACACCGCCCTGCTACCCGGTCGGTCCACTGAACAGCGTCCCTCATGGCCCTGTCCTCCGCCCCGGGCTGAGGAGCTGGAGGCTCGGGCACTCGAACCTCAGGGGCGGGCGGTGGGGCCGTCTCCTGTGCCGCAGCTGCTGCTGCTCTGTGTTCCTCGGACGGCGATGGGGTGGCAGAACTAGCCGACCGGGGCACAATCTCCGGCTCGGGCTGGGCATGGGCCCGAGTAACTCTCTGGGCCCGACTGGTCTCTCCTGCAACTGTAGTCTTGCCCTTCTGGGCAATTGTCGCCTTTCTCGGTGGCATCGCTGAAAACATAACAGTTTATTAGAACAGAAGTCATCCTAATAATACAGCTCTATCGCACGATCTAAGATCAGAAAGAAAGGCGAGATCCTAAATGTCCTATAGCCTCCCGCTTATAGATGTGGTGCACAACACACCGATAAACGGGACTCTACTAGACACGGTGCCCGTGGACATTCCGAGGACTAACCTGGCTCTGATACCACTTTTGTCACGACCCAACCCCGTAGGCCGTGACTAGTGCCCGATCTGGGCACCCAAATGCATCTATCGAACGCTATCTCAAATTATATCAAACACACCCAAGTATCCAACCGGATCCGACAAGGCTATATTTCAAATTTAGATGATTTCCAAAAAAATTTCGGCAGAGTTTCCTTTGTTTTACGGACTACCCAGAATAACCCCGCACGCGAAAATACCAACAAAGGCCACACGGGGCCAACAACACAACCTATATACATATGCGGACCGGCCGCGCGGCGCGTGGGATCGCCCAAACACAACATATACATACGCATCTGTACAGCACGACCCTAACCCACAAACATGTCCACAGACCTCTAAACAGACAGACGGAATCATATGACGGGACAGGGCCCCGCCGTACCCCTGAATAAATACATACATATGTAACAGAAAGTGTATATACCAAAATATATGAGCTCCGGAAGAAGGAGCACTCCCAGAAAGCAGAACGGATGGCCTAGGCAGGGGGATCCTCAGCGGCGGCGATCGCGGGCATGAAACGCGACCCTCGAAGAAAGGGGTCGGTACGGAATATGTAATGAGTATGTAAAGCACAGAACACAGTAAGTAGGAACATAACCGAACTAGACTGTATCGCAATAAGTATAGAACTTAGGAAATCAAAACTTACCTGTGAATCGTATATCATGTATATCCATATCATATCATCAAGTCATTATGCACATATAACGTACCCGGCCCTCGGGAGGGGGCTCGGTAAATAAAGTCATGTGACCATCATGTATAGTAATCATGTAAGCATGTAATCATATGCATATGCCGTACCCGACCCTCTAGTGAGGGACTCGGTGAGTAGGATTATCAAATGCCATCCTGGCCGCCATCCCCATACCATCACATCATCAGATCATCATATATGTATATATATATATATATATATATATATAGCGTACCCGGCCCTCTAGTGAGGGACTCGGTGCATAATGCAATGAGACTGTGCACGATTTCATACCCGGCCCGGGACTCGGTGAAAGACGTATTAAGCTTGCACGAGCAGAGTAGTGAGAATACCATATGCAATATAAAACATACAACAATCTTACAGAGACTCGAAGGCGTAGCACAGATGACAGATCTCATAGCGGACCTTTAATAATAGTCAGAGCATAAATCTTTCGGATGTCGAACTATTTCATATTAGAATAATCTGTCTGGAGTAATTGCAAATTCCAAAGTAGATCATAGGACTCAAATAAATAAATATAACAGTTATTCTGTAGAAATTAGAAAGGTAGCTAAACTTTCCTTAGTTTTTATTTTCAAGTAGTTCAAGCGGAATAATAGGGAAAAATCCGGACAAAGTGGGCCCACCTCGGTCAAATGAGGTGGCGTGTGTAAATTGCACATGTCAAACTTCATAACGTCATTCATGAGTATCTTAAGACAATCGGATTTCATTTGCACAAGTTTTAGAGGTTTAAAACAATTTCTCTAACTATTCACACAATAAACCATTCAATCTCTACCGAATGAAAAAGAAGCGTTTCTAGACGTAGATTTCAAGAATAGAGTTGTCCCCAAGGTCCAAATTCGAGCCTAGTAGATCTAAGACATGCCAAGAGAAGAAATGGGAGAGCTTTACATACCTTATTCGTCCCTTACGCTCGTCTAACTTCAAGTCCCGTTTCGTCCAAAATCTACATTTGGTCATATTTACCAAATATTAATCATAAGGTTTTAAGAATTCGATCTTAACCAATTCTTGGCTACAAAGATTTGGGCAAAGCATCTCCCCTATAATTACACCAACCCCGAGATTTCAACTCGGCCAATTTCAACAACAACCCAACAAGAAGACAAACTACAACATTAATAGTCGATTCACAATACGTTCCAACATTAATATTCAATCCCAACATATTCCAACACTAAACACATATTGCTATATACTTAGAGACATTCCAATATAGTCACTAACTTCATGCAACCAAATCGATATTAACGCTCATACGTTCAACTACTAGTCCGAACCCATTCAAACCACATGCAATAACACTTTAAGCAATTCATACAATTTTTCCAACAATCCAAATATTGTTCCATTGGACCCGAAATGGTCCCCAAACCCGAGAACAACATCAAATACACTCTTCTCTTCCAAGTTCATGATTTACATCATTAATCCACACACTAACAACGCAATATTCATAAATGTAGAAATTACATAAAATCCATATAAATTCCCAAGTCATCCCATAACCAACATAACATTATTCTAAGTCATCAAACTTGCATTTTTCCTTATAAAATCCATAACGACGACGAAAACATTAATTCATTCACAAATACCCAAAGGGGCCATTCGGCCAACCCCCAACACACACACACAAAAATGATTTTCAATCTTTTCTTCACTTCACAACAATCAAAACATGCTAACTAACATTAATTCACTACTTCCAATCCCACCTACACATGCACGGCCAACACACTCCTACACGGCCTCAACTTCAATTTCATTTCTATCATGAATTTCTTCCATTTTAGCATACAACAACACATATAAACCATCTATAACACAAGAAAACAAGATTAAACTCACCTTTCTTCTTCAACCTCTTAACTTGTCCAAAGTTGGCCAATGATGAAAACGAGCAATCCAACGGTCCAAACAACACTTCCACGTTATTGAGCACCCTTGAATTAGCAAGTTTGCTTGAAGAATTTATTTTTTTCTTGATCAATTCTTAGTCTTGTTTTTCTCCTCCTTGGCCGTTTCTTGCCCCTCTCTCTCTTCTTTTATTTTCTCCAAGTTTCTTGAAAATTCTATATGATGAAGATGATGAAAATGATCCCACAAGTCATCTTTTATTGCATATTTTAGCCAACCATGTGGCCATGGCCCACCCCCAAGGTGGCCGGCCACATGGCCCCTAATTTTTCCTTTTTTTTTTTTTTTTTTTCCATTTTCATAACATAATTCCCTTTCCAAAATTAGAATACTTTCCCAAAATAAAATTTGACCCCAATTGTTTCTTTAATATTTCCATCCCAATAAAACCATACACGACTTAAGCCTTTACAATACAAAAAAAAAATCTCCGCTTCATATCTCGGGCTAGTCTTGTTCCCAACTCATCGTGGTTAACCCGGATTATTCCGACGTTCCAAATACGGGATATAACACCCGAAACCTCCAAGTTCAAGGAAACAACACAACACATTTTCTTCCTTCCGAATTCATGAACTACATTAATAATCCATTTCTTCCATAAATTCAATAAACTATATAAAATTCCATAACAAGCCGCAAATAACTTGTTATATCCCGTGTTTTAGCATATTCGAAAAACTTGGAATTAACCTTGACTTGTAAGGAATAAGGTCATGTTTGGATTTTTTCTTAATATGTGTATACCGGTTATGGGAGTATGGATGTGGAGATATCGAGCGAGGCTAAGGACAAAATTGGAACTTTGAAAAATTGGTTCATGAATTTCAAGTTTAGCCAACAATTGGGCTCAAAAACAAAATAAGAAATTGAGGCCCAAGTCTTGAAGGTGGCCGGCCAACATGCCTTGGCCCAAGCCCATGGCATGTGATGGTCACATGACAAGTTAAATAAGGGGGACAATATATATATATATATATATATATATATATATGCTAACCCTTAGAAGCTTCAAGAAATTAAAAGAAAAGAAGAGAAAAAAAAAAAGGAGCCATTCGGCCCAAGAGAGAAAGAAGAGAAAAGAAAGGAAAAAAAAATTCCAAGCCTTCAATCTTGGTTCAAACATTGTAATTTCCCTATATTCCTACTAAGCTCAAGGTGCTCTTCAAAGTGGTATAATTATCTTGGCAAGGAAGTGCTTCTTTTGGCAAGTGGAAAGAAATTGGAAAAGGTAAGATTTTTACTTTTTATGTTGAAGGAATTATATATATGTTGTAGCATATGTTGAGTACATGAGAATCATGAAAGTGTTGCATGCATATGATGGCCGTGTGGTGTGTGTTTGTGTTGTAGCCGTGGGTGTGTGTATGTTGTATATCTATGGTGAGTTGAATTTTGTGTTGTGTTCTAGTTGTGGTTATGGTGGAATTCATGTTGGAAATGAAGGTTGAATGAATTGGGTTGAATTTGGAAAAAGTAGGTGTTGGCGTGTAGTAGGGAAAAATAGAAATGAAAATGAATTATTTTTGTTTGATATGTTAGTTGTGTTGTTATGATTCTTATGACATAAATGAAGGTTTAATGGTTTGAGTTGGAATTGAATTGGAA
Organism: Lycium ferocissimum; assembly: GCF_029784015.1. Classification (NCBI taxonomy): domain Eukaryota; kingdom Viridiplantae; phylum Streptophyta; class Magnoliopsida; order Solanales; family Solanaceae; genus Lycium; species Lycium ferocissimum. The sequence goes on along the minus strand of NW_026726411.1, from coordinate 10,410 downwards.
TGTAGAAGATCATGTCACTTCAAAATGATTTTTGTGATATTATGGAAACTAAGTTGTTAAGATGTGAATTATGATTATAGTTGATGGAACTAGAAGATGAAAACATGCTATGAATAAGTATGCCAAAAATTAGAAGTGTTGGATGAATTATGGCTTTGGCGGAAAGTTTGTATATTTTGTATATCTCGAGTATATATTGTAGAAACGCTATGAAATGCTTCCGAATGGTATTGTAATGACCTTGATTAGTAATGAGTGAGAGCATGTTGGAGTTGATTTGAAAGTGTGAAGTCGAATTGGGAATTATTGCATTATCTTGGGAAAGAAAGACTATTTGTGTTAATATGTGTTTTGTAGCGATTGTTGGTGTTGTTGATGTTGTTGATGTTGTTGTTGGGTTGGTTGTTACCATTTAAGCCGAGTTTAATGCTCGGGGATGTTGGATTTATAGGGGAGATGCTGCCCAAATTCTTGTAGACAAATAAGGGCTAAGAATAAGCTCCCCAAAGGCATATGATTTACATTTGTAACTTTGACCATTTGCAGATTCTGGACGAAACGGGATTTGAGTTTAAGCGAGCATAAGACGTCCGTAAGGTATGTAAAGCCTATCTTTTCTCCTTTTGGCATGTCCTAGTCCTACTAGGCTAAGATCGGAACCTCGGGGATAATTCTGCTCTTGGAAATTCGAGTTTGATTCTGCATACTATTCATTCAGCGCAATTGAACTATAATCCTTATATTTGATCAAAAGAATGTTTAAACCTTTGTAACTTTCGCAAACGTATTTGAATCGCTCCGAAACTCTTATAGATGACCTTAGGGAGCCTAATGTTTGTAATTTATGTCTGCCGCCTCGACTTGACCCGAGGTGGGCCCGCAAGTCCCGAGACTTCCCTTATTTGATTTGTTTGGTCCGTTTCCGTACGATATGAAAGGAAAATGTTCGCCTATGACTCCAAGGTCCGTTAGAAATGTCTTATAATGATATTTGAACGTTCCTCACTACGAATGATACAAAAAAATTCGAAGAATGACCTACGATGTGTTTTTGAGAAAAACTGATAAACTAAAAGTTCGTAACTTTGATATATTAGTTCTGATTAACTCGATACTCATTTTGAGCCTTCTGTTCCTAATGTGTTCGTATATGAAATTATGTGTCGAGTCCTGGAACTTAATTTTGATATGCATATGGTTTATGCACTACTCTGCTCGTGCCAATTAGTATGACTTCGTTCACCGGTGCCCGGGCCGGTTTTGTGATCGTGCGCATTGTGACACATTCGGCAGTATGATGTGTTACGGTTTCCGAGACCTCGCCATAGGGCCGGTTACCGTTTATGGTGTTATGATGTGATATGGCATCTGATATGTTCTGATGATTTGATGTGTGTGATGTTATGATGTGTTCGGAGAAGTACGGAGATTTGAAAACTCTCGGAGTATGATGTGTTGTGGCACCGGCGTCGGGGGTGACCACGTTCCGAGCCTTATGCATGATTTTTATTTGCATTTCGTACATTTGCATTCGCACGGTGTTTGATCGTTATTTCGTATTTGTTTCGTATCTTCGACTCCGCCATGATTTGGATTTACTGTACCTCCTGCTTTACATACTCAGTACTTCTTTCGTACTGACCCCCTTTCTTCGGGGGCTGCGTTTCATGCCCGCAGGTACAGACGCTCGGTTGGGTGATCCTCCGGTTTAGGCTTCCCATTCTGCTATTTTGGAGTGCTCCCCTCGATCCGGAGCCCACATTTGGTATATATGTTTTGCTATGTATATTCTGTACACTTGTGACTGTTTGGGTACGGCGAGGCCCTGTCCCGTCATATGTTCGTATGTTCTGTTCTGTTTGTAGAGGCCTGTAGTCATATTTGTGGGTCATGGGTCCGGTTTGTTCGTATGTGATTTTGTTTTGCGCCCTTAAGCGGCCCCGCATGTTTGTATGTATGTGTATGTCTGGGCGATGTGCATTCCGCCAGCTTTGATTTGATATGATGATTTTGCATGGGCGACCGCTTAGGGTAGCATCCGTTTCAGTATTTGTGTGATGTCCGCTATCTGCTATCGGTACGAATAATGTCCGTTGAGTCTAGATATGTCCTAATATGACAATTTGGTTCGTAAGTTTGTTTGGGTGCCTAAGTAGGGCACCAGTCACGGCCCACGGGGCTGGGTCGTGACAAAAGTGGTATCAGAGCAGTTTGTCCTCGGAATGTCTACGGTTGTTGGTGTCTCGTAGAGTCTTGTTTATCGGTGTGTCGTGCACCACATCTATCGAGGAGGCTACAGGACATTTAGGGTGTTGCCTTTCTTTGGATCTTAGATCGTGCGATAGATACCCATAGGAAATGAATTCCTTTTCTACTAACCTTTGATTTGTCAAGATCGGTATCGACGAGACGAATGGTCGATAATATTGGAAGCTACACAAGATACGGGTAAGTAATGGTACAAAGGATGTGTATTGGGGAAGTTATTTGAAGTATGATTGAAATGTAAAGTTGAAGATCGAAAAGGAAAATAAATAGGAAAATGCCACCGGTGCTATTTGAGTTATGTATGTAAGGTAAGTCTTGACATCTTCATAATTTACTCGAAATTATTAGCCTTGTATGGCCATGATACGATATGATACGTGTGTATATATTTTGTTTTCGAGGCATTGTTGGTATTTCCTGTACGGTGTTGGGTTAGTAAGAAGTACGGAGAGGAACCTCGCCCAAATTTTTCAAATGATTATAAAAAGGAAAATGAGATATAAGTTTTTAACATGCCTTGGAAGTCGATATCGATAGAAAATCTATTACGTTGGATTAAAGACTATTTTTAAAAGCAAATATGACGAGGGGTCTTTTCGTCACCGAGTATAAATCTAGAAACCCTAGACGAAAGTGAATATTGAAGATGTGAAGGGCGTATGGTAATTGTATGGTTTAGATTCGGGGCGGGACCCGCTACGAAAACTGTCCGAAAAATTTACTAAGACCCCGATCTGCCCTAAATTGAGTGACAAAGGTTCAGTCGACGCAATTATATTAGCAATAACGCAACAAAACATATGAAAGTTTCGAGGTTAAGCGTCTTTGGTTGTTATATCTTTCGGGATGGGTGACCCCTTCGGGAAGGATACAAAAATTTTCACAATTGTAGGTATAAGAAATAAATGGAAATTTGGGGTAACCTAAAGGAAAAGCAAATATGTGAAGTAGTAGCATGTGTACGGAGAGTATACAATCGAGCGAACTAAATGGGTGAAAGAAAGAAGGGCAATACCGCTCGGGATTTAGAGAGAATTCGAATAGTGGTTGGAAATGTTTGTAAGAAGGATGATAATAAATGTATCTGTATGTGTATGACTTTCCCTGGTGACTACGTTGATCGAGAGGCAAGTTCCCTGACAAATGTCGCGATTAACGGTAAGGCATTACTAAACGGGACATATAGACAAAGCGGAAGGTAGGGCACAAATGTTACCAAATGGACGAGACCTTGATTATATTATATAAGGTCGAAAAATAAAATTCTAATGCGACGATATTTGGAAGGAAAGTGAGTGAGTAAAAGAACTCGGATGAGAATGTGAAAACATCGCGAACGGATGTGTGGTAACGCATTTTTAAGACAACGATTAGAGTAAGTAGTGAAACGTCGACGGAAATTTTAAGTAAGTCACTAAAGCATTAATGAAAGTGGTCTGACCCTGACCATAATTCGGTATGTTATACTTCTGCGCCCCTGATTTTGATGAGGCTATATCTATTATGCCTCCGTTGTATGAATGCGATCACGCATGCATTTTGATATCCTCCGTACGTCGATTTTACGATTACAAATCGGTTATGATACATCCTCGTACGTCTAACTCGATCACGGATCTATTCGACATACTCCAATACGATTGATTCCGATTTACGGATCGTCCGATATAGTTCGGTACATCCGATTCGATTATAGGTTTTCCGATACCGTGATGCGTCCGGCTCGGACACGAATTTGTTTGGTATGATGTATGATTACGATCGCTTCGCTATATTACCGTACTACATTTTCGGATATGACTCCTCTCGTCGACATATATTTGATCTTCGGTTCTCGACAAAGATTTTGTTCATCCTATATCCGATTTAAGGTTGTACGAATCGCTAGACTAATTGGGATTTCGATCAGCCCTAGTATCGAGAAATGATAGGAGGACTTGGGAGGTGGGCGGCCCTTATAAGCACTTCGATCAAGTGCGAGTATGAAGTTGACAAGAAGACCTTCCCCGAAATATTTGCAAAACCTGTAAGGTTGATATAACATTCGAGGACGAATGTTTTAAAGGGGGGAGGATGTTATATCCGTGTTTTAGCATATTCGAAAAAACTTGGAATTAACCTTTACTTGTAAGGAATAAGGTCATGTTTGGATTTTTTCTTAATATGTGTATGCCGGTTATGGAAGTATGGATGTGGAGATATCGAGCGAGGCTAAGGACAAAATTGGAACTTTGAAAAATTGGTTTCATGAATTTCAAGTTTAGCCAACAATTGGGCTCAAAAAAAAAAAAAAAATTGAGGCCCAAGTCTTGAAGGTGGCTCGGCCAACATTTTGGCCTAAGCTTATGGCATGTGATGGTCACATGACAAGTTAAATAAGGGGACAATATATATACATATATATATATATATATATATATATGCTCACCCCTTAGAAGCTTCAAGAAATTAAAAGAAAAGAAGAGAAAAAAAGAAAAAAAAAAAGAGCCATTCGGCCCAAGAGAGAAAGAGAGAAAAGAAAGGAAAAAAAAAATTCCAAGCCTTCAAAGTTCAAACATTGTAATTTCCGCTATATTCCTACTAAGCTCAAGGTGCTCTTCAAAGTGGTATAATTATCTTGGCAAGGAAGTGCTTCTTTTGGCAAGTGGAAAGAAATTGGAAAAGGTAAGATTTTTACTTTTTATGTTGAAGGAATTATATATATGTTGTAGCATATGTTGAGTACATGAGAATCATGAAAGTGTTGCATGCATGTGATGGCCGTGTGGTGTGTGTTTGTGTTGTAGCCGTGAGGTGGGTGTGTGTATGTTGTATATCTATGGTGAGTTGAATTTTGTGTTTGTGTTCTAGTTGTGGTTATTGTTATATCCCGCATTTTAGTGAAATCGGATAATTCGAGACAATCGCGGGAGGACGACGAGCAAGGCCACATTTTTATTTTGATAAGCATATGAATGACTTATGACGTACTTAGAAGCGAAATTATTAAGAAAGGATAGGGGCGTAAAGGTAAATTTGCAATATGACCTGTGAAAATACGGGGAGAGTTTAAGGGGCGAAATTTGGAATTTTGGAAAAATTATTTTTCATGAGTTGCAAGAGAAAAAGATTGGGCTTGGAATTAATAAACTAATTGGGCCAAGGTGGTCATCTAATTGGTGTGGGCTTAAGCCCACCTAAAGGCTTGGTGGACAAGTTAAAAAGAAGACCAAGTCTTCATAATTGGCATGATATCTCTAGAAATTTCAAGAGGCTAAGAACAAAAGAAAGAAGGAGAAAAGAAATTGGCCATTCGGCCCTTGTAGAAAGAGAAAGAAACCGAGAAAAAAAAAAAAAAGAGAGAAGAGGAGAATTTCCAACGTGTTCCTCCTAGCCAAACAAGTCATTGAAGATTCCTTAACATAATTGAAGGTCCTTTGGAGCAAAGAAAACAATAATCTTGACAAGTTTCCAATAGAAGCCAAGTGAAGAATTCAAGTAAAAAGGTAAGAATTCATCCTCCTTTTTGTATGTTATGGATGTTGTGCATGTTGTGGTGCATGGAAATGGATGAAATTTATGTGAAGGTAGTGTATGGGGGTGTGGCCGTGTCCCACAAGGGCAGGCCGTGTGTGTGTGGTGTGTTGTGTGTTGGTTGTTGTTGTGAAGTGTAGGAAATATGGAAATTCATGAAAAATATACATGTGGGAAGTTGGCCGTGTAGTATAGGGTATGGTAAGATGGGGTGAATTAATTTTACTTAGCATTATAATTGTTGTTATAGTAAGTTCTATAATGTAAAGTAAGGATTTAATGGTTGAGGAGTGAAGTTGTGTTGGTTGTGCATATATATATTATGGGAAGAGTTGGTATCATGTTAGTGTGATCTTTGTGTTGTGAAGATAATATCGTTAAGCGTATGGTGTTGTCGGAAAATATATGATGAGGTTGTTATTATTTTCATTGAAGTTGGAAAGTTTTGGAAGAAGTAGTAAATTGATTGAATTTGGAAATTGTTAGTATTGTTGTTGGAATTGTGGTTAATAGTTTGGCGGGTTTGAATTCCCGGATTGTGGTTGATGAGAAATTTGGCTATATTGAATGTTGAGGATGGTATATTTACAAAGGAAGTGCTGCCGAAATTTCGGTAGCCAAGTGTTTCCTTAAGATTCTAACTCTAAGAATCCTAATAAGAGTTTTGGTAAACATGACCAATTTGCAGATTTTGACGAGATTGCGACGTGAATTTGGAATAGCAAAAGGAGCGGAAAGAGGTATGTAAGGTTTCCCCTTCCTTTTTTGGCATGTCTTAGACATAGTAGGCTCGAATACGTACCTCGGGGACAATCCCTTTCCTAGAAATCCGAGATTGAAAATAGTTACTATTCATTCAGTAAGATTGAACCAAAAGTGCATGAATTGCGAAGGAAATGTCCAAACATCCTAGAACTTGCAAGGATAAGACCCGATTTCCCTAAGACCTTTCTGAGTAACGTTATGACACGTGACATATGTAGATAATATACTTTGCTATAAAAATGAAAGTACGGGAATGTTAAACTATTTTTGGATATCCCAATTCTATTGTAGGTAATGACTATTCTAAGGATTCTAAATACATGGAATCATGTCTTATGACCCCGATAGATGCGTGTACCCGACATACGCACATGTATATGATACGTATAAGCTATATAGACGCGATAAATACACATGATATAAGTATATGTATATGATAGTTATAATCGCAGCGCTATAGACGCCGGTAAATATATATCTATAATATAATATGTATGTGACAAAAAGAATCAGAGCGCTATAGACGCTGATATAGATATATACGATATAAGCATATGTATATGACGAAAGAGCTAGGGCGCTATAGACGCCGATATTTATACATGGAATTTTCATATATTTACGGGGAAATGGAAATAATGGCAGAGCGTTATATACGCATATCCACCTGATCAGTTGGCATTACTTGACTTGATATCGTCCCGGACGCGGGATCCGGACGCGGGATGTGCATATTTATGGTTAAATGGATCGGCCGCCGACGCCTCGCAATATAATATATTCTATTTTTATGTATATGTGTATATATATAAATGAGTAAGGAAAGCTAAGAAAGCACGGCCCGCGAGGGCACTTATATGTACGAAGTTATGTTTCTATCCCGGGACTTGAGTTGTAATTCTTTTTATGTCATTATGCATGATTTATGTTCTCGCGTATTACTATTCATGCCTTACATACTCGGTACACTATTCGTACTGACGTCCCTTCTTGTGGACGCTGCGTTTCATGCCGCGCAGGTCAGCAGACAGGCGGATTTGATCGTTAGAGCTCTACCAGCCGTACACGACAGCGCTCCAGTTGTCCCGGAGCCTCACTTCTGTGGTACTCTTCTTTTGTGTATATATTTTCGGGCACGACAAGACTCGCCCTTTCTATGTATAAGTGTACTATGTCTAGAGGCTCGTAGACAGATATGTACAGTCGGTTAAATATGTGGTATTTTGGCATCTTAATGTTGTTGTATGAAGCTAATTAGTCCATGTTCATAATGACGCTGTTGATGTTCAGTTCAAAAAAAATACGGCACTGTTTATACGACTTGCTAAGAGGTACATGTAAAATGATAGGTAAAGGGTGCTCGGTACAAGTATCGGTACAAGTCGGCCCCTAGTTGAGTCGTGTGGTTAATGTGAATTGTGGATACAAATCATGGTTTGAAAATGAGAATAAGTTGAAGTGAGGTTCTCGGTTTGGGGCTGTTTTTTGGTAATTGGAGAAAATTTGGGTTGTTGGAAATGTTGTATGAATTGCTTAGAATGCCTTTAAATATTGTTGGTATGGGTTCGGGTTAGTATGTGAATGTATAAGCGTCGACGTTGGCTTGAATGCAAGTCGTCGAATTGAATTTATGTAAGTTGTCGAATAATGGAAAAGAAAGCTATTGTTGTTGTATTATTTCCGAATTGGTTGTTGATGTGGCTAGGTTGGTTATTGTTGTTGTTGTTGATTGTTTTTGTCACACCCCGACTTTATTAGGGTGTGATGGGCACCCGACCCCATGTTCGGAGCCGAGCGAACCCGCTGACTCTTATTACATATGAACTTATAAACTAGTAAGAAATGAATACATAGAATTTTTTTTTTAAAAAAAGAATCTAACATCATCTAAGACTCGTGACACGAGTCATAGTAACATGTCGGCTGCTGGAGCCATTTACACATGACAACCCAATACCCACGACTCTATCTGCAAAGTCTCTAACTCGAACATGACACCATAGCATAGGACTCTTGACCCGGCAACTCTCCAGAGCAAATGGAGGGCCAACTCTGCTGGAACATCGTCTATAATGGCGTCTGATCATCTGGGTGTACCTGCGCGGCATGAAACGCAGCCCCCGAAGAAGAGGGTCAAGACGAGCATTGTCCGAGTATGTAAGGCAGGCATAGCAACATAGTAGAAGATATAAGCATGAATAATAACAAGATTTCATATCGTGAGGTAAAGGGATGACCTGTACATATGAACGGTGTCTGCATAGAAACATAGAACATATAGTAGGATAACAGAGTAACCTGTGCATATAAGGACCCCATAGGGGCGGATGCCATCATCTTTGGTTTCTTTTTGAAAAAGAGCATTTCTTTTCATAGGCATAGAAATAGAATTTATATCATATCATGTTAAATCATAGTATATCATAGTATCATAGCATATCATAGTGTATCATAGGACCATAGCATAGCATAGTGTATCATAGGATCATAGCATAGCATAGTGTATCATAGGATCATAGCATAGCATAGTGTATTGTCACACCCCGACCTCACTAGGGTGTGATGGGCACCCGACTCCCCTCAGAGTCGAGCGAACCCTTAGACATTCGCGTAATAAAACCTGCCATTTCGAAAATTTCTCAAAACATGGAACTTTTCAACAACAGTCAATATCTGAAAATACATACTCTTTAACATTTACACATTAATCACACTTCCCGACGCACTATCCACAGGACACTGTCTGCAAAGTCTCTAACATTTGCTAAAAACCATGACACGAACACTTTGACCCCAAGAACGCTCCCGAACCGAGGTGGAGCTCGCCAATCCCGCGGGGACAACTTCTAGCAAGTCTTCTCTTCATCCGGGTGTACCCGCGTGGCATGAAACGCAGCCCCCGAAGAAGGAGGGTCGATGCTTTAATATACCGAGTATGTAAAGCGATAACAAGTAAAAAAATCATAGCTTAATTTGGAGGAAAGAAATCACAATCACGCTCATTACCTGCAAATTTCCCTCGCCGGAGGAAATATAAATGTATAAATGGCCGGGTCCTAGAACAATCCTTAAGTAAATAATACAAATGAACACACATTCCTTAAGCAAAGGATGCAACCTAACCCGTGTGTCGCCCTCCGACATACCAATGGAATAGTCCTTCGGACGGCCGCTTGCGCAATAATGATGGTCCTTCGGGCATTGCCGCTTCCGGCATATTGATAATGATGATAATAATAATAATAATAATAATAATAATAATAATAATAATAATAATAATAATAATAGTAATAATAATAATCCCTCTTAGGTGTTAATCTAGTCCAAAGATACGCCTATCCCGGCCCCATCGGACATGTCAGTCCCGACGTAAAATGATATGGCCCCTTCGGGCATGCCGTCCGACATACGTCTATCCCGGCCCCATCGGACATGCCACCCCCCGGCATCCTAGCCCTTCTGCATGCCACTCGTGACATACGGCATCCCGGCCCCATCGGACATGCCACTCGTGACATACTACTAATCCTAGCCCCCTTCGGGCATAATGATAGTAATAATGAGATATCGCACCCCTTTCGAGTGGTTTTGAAAAGTTTAAATAATAAAATCTCACACCCCCATCTAGAGTGGTTTTGACACTCACTTTCCGAGTGGTTTTAGAAAAGCCTTAGAAAATAATATATCACCCCCTTGGAGCGGTTGTGGGAAAAGCTTTAGAAAATAATATATCACACCCCCCTTCGAGTGGTTTTGAAAGTTTTATAAAGTATCACACTCGGAGTGGTTTTGGAAAGTTTTATAAAATATCACTTAAATATTTTTTGAAAATTTAAGGAATTAAAATTCCCTTTTGGTAGGACT
>NW_026726410.1:0-41171 GCF_029784015.1 Lycium ferocissimum | reverse complement strand
AAGTTTCTTAAAAAAAATTTTTTTTGATGGCTAGTTTTTGTCTTGAATTTTTGGGGGAGATGGCCGAATATGGCCCTTCTTTTTCTCTTCATATTTTTCTTGATTATTCTAGAAATGAAAGGGAGGAAGATGACTTATTAGTCATCTTTTATTTCATCTCATGACCATCCATGGTGGCCGGCCACATGGTCCTCCATTTTTTTTTTTCATGATATAAAACACTTTCCAAAAATAGAATTTGACCCCAAATGTTTCCTTAATATTTCCATGCCAATAAAATCATACACAACTTAAGCCTTTAAAACATACAAAAGTCTCTACTTCGTATCTCGGGATAGTCTTGTCCCCAACTTATCGTAATTCACTCATATAGTCCCGTTGTTTAAAATACGGGATATAACAAGGAGAACCTGGATGCCCTTCTACATCTTCGCAAATAATTTTTCCCGGGCTCGCCTCTTCTTCTTCTCCTTGTCCAAGTCCTCCCAGAGGCACATAGGCCTGGCCCAGCGAACCATACACAACTTACAAGGTGTCCACAGACTCCTGTATCTTGGTTTACGTCTCCATGTACCCTTTCACCCTGTCGTGGGTGAAATAGCCAACATCAGCACCAGCAGCGGTACTAGATGTACCGACCTCTATGGAAGGTCATGGAAACCCCTCCACCCTACTCCTCATGGCCGCTAGCTCAGTCGCTATCTGCTTCAAGGGGCCCTGGGGCTATGAAGAGCCAGCACCATCTCCTTCTCCCTCCTGACCTTCACTCTCTTTGTCATTAGAGTTCATCTTCATCTTTTTGCTGCGAGACTATGAATCCTTCACCCTCAACGGGTCAAACGCTACATCACGCTGAACTATCCGGTCCGCAGGATCGCTAGGCACATTTGCTTACCGGCATAAGCGCGTGATGTGAGAGAGAAACATCAGACTCGGGCCAACCCTGGCCGCAAAACTCCTCCACTCCTCAATTACCTGCCTACCCATATTTACGGGCACACCATCCAGTACGCAAGAAATCATAAAGGCCAGAGGGTTGGTCATATCAGTGTTGTTACTCGAGGGGCGAACCCTCCGGGAAGCTCGGTTCAGCTACCTTCAAGCATCTGCAGTGAACTAAGTGCTCTTAATCTGGTCCGGCTAACAAAAGTGACCTTACGCTGCTTGCTCTCCTTCACCAGCTTATTTACCAACCAAGGGCCATTACCCTCGTGGTCCCTAGCTAAAGATCTCATCCTCGGGGAAATTGGGAAACCTATAGATGTCATTAATCACTTCCGCCCCTACTTCTATCTGGACACCTCGAATTGTTATCTCCGGGTCTGGGAGGTCCAATCAACAGTGGGGAGCATGGCACAGAACTCCCTGACCCAGTTAGCATTCAAATTGCCGAGGTGGGGCACCAACCTTATCCACCCAATTTCCTGTAATCGATTGTAAAAGTTCGAGGCAAGCTCTTCCACCTGGTCCTTGATAAAGTTCTTTGGCGAAGCAACCCTTGCTCTTATCGCTCTATGTATCACCTTCAAAGACCGAGTACCGATAAATCTGTCATAAAAAAATATGGTTGCAGTGGTTGTTGTTGTTGTTCAGCCATGACTTACTAAGACTATGTACCTATAAAGGGAAAATGAAGTTAGCCCAATGATACACCAAGTTCAGATGACTATGGGGCATGTGTAGCCAATAAAAAACCAATGAAGCCAAACCTAGGTAGGAAAGCTACGAGAAACCAGATTCTGTCCAAACAGCCTCATTGCGGCAATAGTATACTCGCTGCAGCGAGGTTGTGCCTGCAACGAGGTCGCGCCTACAGCGGGCCAGTCTTCCCCAAGCCAAATTTCTAGCCAAATTTTTATAGATTTCAACATAGATCGGGTGATATGTTAGCATGCATGTTGTTACACCCCATGAAACATCTTTTTAACAACAATTAGACCCAAAAGTTCAAGCATTATCAAAACACTCCTACCAGTTGCACCCACTACCCAAATAAGGGTTTCTGCCCATGTTTGAGTAGATATTAGTTAATCAGTGGATCTAACTGTTACACCACGGGAAATTTCATGTCGTTGTGTAGTAAATAGAATAATGTAGGGTAAGATGTATGTGAATTCTTTAAAATTAAGAAGGGGCACTTAACGATTCTAATTAAGATTCCAAAGACATTGGAGGCAAGAGAAGAAAGTTCGTTGAGGAAGGCGAAGTACGAGTCGTGTTTTGGGAAGGTTTTGCAAAGTACTGAGATAATGTTGATTTAATAATGTCTTGAGGAAGAGTTGTAATGATCCTTAGATTGTTAATGAGGTGTTAAACAAGTGTTAAGAAGGTTCCATAAGGATTGGAGATCAAACGAAATGACGAGATTAACTTCGGAAAAATGGAGTAATACGACCACTTATATGGTCCGTATAACTTTATACGGTCCATATAAGGGTCCGTCTAACCTTTACAGGAAGGGAAAATCCCTGATGGTGAAATACAGTCACTTAAACGAACCGTATAAGGTTATACGGACCATATAAGTGTCCGTATAACATGATCGGGACAACTTTTTCTCTAAGTATAACTATGTGACCTAAGTTCATATTTTTCATTTTACATCTTCTCCACTTCTCTCAAGACCTCTAGAGGGTTCCATACATTTCACCAACATAAACTCAAGGTGAATCCAAGATCAAACATCAACAATCAAGGGAAATCAAGTGTATGGGTGATTATTAGGGTTGCTAGAGGTCAAGAATCTCTTTGGAATTGAAGTTAGGGTTTTCTCCAAGTGAAGTGTTTTCATCCAAAGCCCATTCCTACATAATCAAAGGTAAGTGTTATGATCATTTCATGTTATTAAGGATATTGAATCGTTGAAAGACTTGGATTGAGGAGGAAAGTAGAATATGGAGCTCAAATGTGAAAATAATGGTATTCTTGGATAATAACTTGACTTGAATTATAGTTCTTGACATGTCATGAGTATAATCTTGTTATAAAGGATATAAATGATGTTGAAGAAGTATTATATGAGGATGAACGTGGTGTTATATTATGGCTATGGTTATGGATGACTTTGAGAGGGAATTTTGAGAATTGAATAATGTTTAGCTTAACGAAGGTTATTGGTTATGATATTGTAGGTGTTGTCGTGATGTTTGGGAGTTGTTATTTAATATGGAGAAAGTTATAGAAACAAAGGAAATGCTGCCCAAATTTTGTTAGCTCTTAGTTGTGCTAATGAGACCTAAAGCATGTTCCCGGTTATCTAACCTTAGTACGAATTCTCTTGAATGTAGAATCGTGAACGTTGGAGGTAAGCGTTTAATCGATAAAGTTAGAGAGGCGCAAATGTATGTAAGGCTAGTCCCCTTCTTTCAAGGCATGACTTCTTTTCTATATTTCCATGACATTCTTACATTCCAAAGATGAAAGTTAAAGATTCCTAAGAGCTTCTTATGAGATAGATGTGAGATATGTTCCATGATCATGATGATGATGTTAATGATATTATGATGAGCTCGATATTCTTATCTTTGTGATTTCACTGATGTTGCTCCTTGTTGTTAGTCTCACCTCATGTTACTAGTTCCCTCAAAGTGAGACATGACGATCATGACTATTCCATAACATAATCAGAGGTTCCCGACCTTACGTCACTCTGATAGATTGATACCTTTTATTTGAGCTCCCATGTATGCATTGGCTTATGTATATGTAAGATTACACCGCGCCTATATGGTCGGTCAGCACCGCTAAGGCGGACGGCTTATAGATGATTACACCGTGTCTATATGACACGGGCAACACCACTAGTGGGCGGCGTGAGATGATTACCCCGGACGCGGGAGTCCCGGATGCGGGCTAATGATTTTATTGATTCAGATAGCTTATGTATGTATATGTGATACATTTAAAAGGTAAAAGTGAGCATGCATGATTCCGCCTCAAGAGGCAAGAAGTTACAGTTATCTTTTCTTCTTATGTTTTCTATATTTTCTTACTATGTTACCATATATGCCTTACATGCTCAGTACATTATTTGAACTGACGTCCTCTTCTTTATGGATGCTTTGTTCATGCCCACAGGTAGAGAGGGAGACGGTGCAGATTCATAGGAGGCCATCAACAGCTATACAGGAGCCCTCCACTACTCCGTAGGTGCCGTTTGTCGATGCATTCTCTGGTGTATATATTTGGATATGACGAGGTCCTGTCCTGTCCTGTCTTTATGTCTCAGTACTCCAATAGATGCTCGTAGATGCATATGTGTGGGTAGTAGATGTCCCATAACTATGCCAGTGTATATTTTGTATACCATTTTTGGTAGCCTCGTGGGCTGATGTATATATATATATCTATATGTTTTGTAAATGTTGATGACCATATCATGATAAGTTTCATGTTGGGTATAGTGTATGTCCAGGTTAATTTTGGTGGCAAGTATGATGGGCAGTGCTCGGTAGGGTAGCTCCGGGTACCCATCATGGCCCCTAGTCGGGTCGTGACAAAAGTGGTATCAGAGCTATTCCGTCCTAGGGTGTGTCTATGAGCCGTGTCCAGTAGAGTTTTATTGATGGGTGTGAAGCACTCTACACTTATAAACGAGAGGCTGCGGGGCATTTAGGGATAATGACCATTTTTCTTCCTCATAGATCGTGTGTTAGAGCTGTGTTATAAGATTTTCTTTTCCCTAATTGTGCGCTATGATTTCGCCGACGCGCAAAAGAGGAAAACGACCAGGCCGCCCGGTTGGGCAAGACCGGCGGTGAAGGCGGAACAGAGCCGCCGATACATATAGAGGAGGTTGAGTCCCATAATAAGGCTCTATCTCACACTCCGCCTGTCTTAGAGGAGCACGAAGGGGCCTCAGCTCCAGCTCCAGCCCCAGTGCCTCCAGTTCCTCCACGGGGTGCTTCGGGTCAGCAGATGATCGAGGCTATTGTCACGACCCAACCCCATAGGCCGTGACTAGTGCCCGAGTTGGGCACCCAAACGCATTCATCAAACCCAGAATCACACAGGCAACTGGCTGACGCGTATACAAATATCGAACGCTGTCTCAAACGCATCTCAAACTCAATCATATATATATATATATATATCGGAAGCCGACAAGGCTATCAAACGGCGCATTGGCCCAAAGCATATAGCATACAAACCCATCTGAACAAGGTAGGCACACAACCCTCATATACGTCTCCATACCTGCAAATAAACCAATGTAATCATATGACGGGACAGGGCCCCGCCGTACCCCCCCGAACACACACACACACACACACACACATGCAACGAACGAGTATATACCAAGATGTAGGCTCCGGAATAAAAGGAGCACTCCAACACAGCAGGATAGGTCTCTGTCACGACCCAACCCCGTAGGCCGTGACTAGTGCCCGACTTGGGCACCCGTACGTACCAAAGTCCAAAAACAGCAACTCAAATATTTACAAAAATTTGGGCAGGGTTTCCTCTGTTTTACTGACTAACCAAAATTTACCTGCACTCAGAAAATACCAACAGAAGCCACACAGGGCCAACATATTCACATACATATATATAGGCGAGCCGGCAAGGCTGCCGTGGCGGATGAACCGCTCAGAACATATCACATTTACATATACTGTACCACATACACATATACTGTACAGACACCACCATAACCCACGCACATGTCCACAGACCTCACCGAACATAACGGAATCATATGACGGGACGGGGCCCCGTCGTACCCTCGAATAATAATGTACATATGTGTCGGAGAAAATGTATACCAAAATATATGTAAGCTCCGGAAGAAGGAGCACTCCGGTAAAGCGTATAGATGGCTAAGGTGGATCCTCAAACCGAGCGGCGGTACTGCGGGCATGAAACGCACCCCGAAGAAGAAAGGGGTCGATGCGAAATAGGTACTGAGTATGTAAAGCAGTAAACACAAGAATAGAACCGTAACCAATCTAGACTATATCAACTTAAGCATGGGGTCGAAAAACCGAACTCACCGAGAAACATGTATCATGTATACCCACATCATATCATCAAATCGGTATGCACATATAACGTGCCCGCCCTCCCGAGAAGGGACTCGGTAAATAAATCGTATAAACATCATGTATGGTAATCATATAATCATATGCATATGCCGTACCCGGACCTCCGGAGGGACTCGGTAAGTGAATCGTATATGTATAAATAGCGTGCCGGCCCCTCTGGGAGGGACTCGGTGAACAATGCAATAGTCCGTGCACGAATACATACCCGGCCCGGACTCGGTGGAGGGACATAGCATAACATGCACGAGCGAGTAAAGTGAGAGGTCATATGCATATAACAAGTAAATAACCGGATCCTTTTCCAAAACTCAAGGACCAACTATATTCATCGTCATTAAAAGCGCATAAACAGATTTCAGGTTGACCGGGATTAATAAGTATAAGTAAAAGTTATGAACTTCCGCGAACACTTTACGTATCAAACATATCATACAATTCAAGGGAACCATCAAACAACTATTGTATAGTAAATAAGACAATAGCCAAAGGCTTTCTTTAAGTTTCACAAAAATATGTCAAACGTTACGTCATACGGAAATCTCAGGACGCGTGGCCCCGCCTCGGCCAAATGTGGCGGCATGCAATTTACGTATAATACGCTTCATGACATTACCTATTAGGGTTTTTAGGGTAACCGGATCCTATTCATGCAATTTCTAGGCACTTGGACAATTCTTGCAACTATACATAAGCATTCCCTTCAATTCTACTGAATGAATAGTAGCCATTTTCAATCTCGGATTCCTAGAATTAGGAAAGTCCCCGAGGCGTGAAATCAAGCCTACACGTCTAAGACATGCCAAAGAAAGAAGGGGGTAAGCTTTACATACCTTACGGCGTCTCACGCTCGCTTTGTCTCCAATCCCGTTTCGTCAAAAATCAAATGGTCATCTTTACCCGTCACTATTCATGAGAATTAACATTTCAATCTTAGGTTCACGTTTGGCTACCGAAATTTCGCCGCTTCCCTATATATATAACATCCCCGAGAATCATCTCGGCCCAAATATCACAACAACAACCCAACAATCCAACAACACCAACAAGTATTGCAAAATACAATAATAACACAAGTCTTTCTTTCCGACATAACACACATAATTTCCGTTCCAACTTCGTATTCCAATTCAATCTCAACATATTAACCAAGATCATTACAACACAATTCGGAGGCATATCATATCATTTTCACCAAATATACATAAGATATACACAATATACAAGTTTCCTACCAAAGACATAATTCACCCACAACTTCCAATCTTTTAGCAAACATGTTCATGACCTATTTATATCTTCCAACTTCATCACTGAAAATCCTAATTTGCTTCTTACTACTTTCATTTCCATATTTACATAAGTTACTACAAACTTGCATAATTTCTCATAACAACATAGCAACCATTTTTCCATGATGACAAGAATTATTATCCTTTCATTTACTTCATCATAACACACTTAACATACTAACAAACTTAATTCACCTTTCCATTTCACTTGCATCCCACGGCACATACTAGTTTTTCCAACTTTCACTAATTCATTCGACTTTCACTTCCAACACAATTTCTACCATAACAACCACTAGATTAATACATGAATTCAAGTCATCATATACTTGCAACACACATACATATACACGGCCAACATGCATATACTTCTAGCACACCAAAATTTTCATGCTTTTCATTTATTTCCACACACTACATCATGCATACACCTTCCATATCATAACAAAAGCATAAAATTCTTACCTTTCTTCCAAGTTCCTCACTTGTCCCTAGTTCCCCTTTGCCAAGATATTTATATCAAGTTGTAGAGAATCTTGCACTTAGTAGTATTGCACAACAAATCCCAATTTTTTTCCAAGATTAAAGAGCTAGAATTTTTTTCTTTTCTTTCTTTCCTTTCTTTCTCCCTTACCCGAATTGCTCTTCTTTTTTTTTCTTTCAATTTCTTTTGTTTTCTTGAACATTCCATAAGATAAGATGACTTATTTATCTTATGGTCCCATAATTATCACATGGAAATAATTTTTTCCATGGATTGGGCCATGGAACATGACCGGTTGGGCCCTTCCAATTGGGCCTCAATCTCTTTTATTATTTTGAGCCCAATTTTCCATGAATCATATTTCGCAATTTCCGAAATAAATTTTCAAAATTCAAATTTGCCCTTAGGCCTTCTCCAATGTTTCCACATTCAAACTTCCGTAACCGCACACACGTACTAAAATAAATCCAAATATGGACTCCTTTCTCATAAGTCAAATTATTTCGAATTTTCCGAATATGCAAAAATGCGGATATAACATCCTCCCCCTTTATAACATTCGTCCTCGAATGTTAAATTAACTTTGTGGTAAATCAGATTAAGTCGGGGAGGTCCTCTCGCCAACTACTCCTCACATGGCCCTGATTCTAGCGCCGTGACGCACCCCTTTTTTTTTGTACTCCATCTAGCCCATTCTGGCTCACGCGGCCCTTAAAATGTCGGCTGTCCAAATATTCCAAGTCCCTTTAGGCTACTCTCCCCATTCGCTCTTTTGGCTAAAGTTGCAAAACTTCCGAAACTTCCCGGGGGTCACCCATCTTAAAATTTCCCTCGCCCTAGCACGCTTAACTTCAAAACCTCGATGGTATACGATGCTCTAACGTAAGTATAATCGCGTTCACTCACTATAGAACCTTTATCACGTAATTTGGAGTAAAAAAAGTCTTGACAGTTTCGGGACGTCTTCGCCGCACAATTATCGTTTTGCCCCTCTCTCGATTTTCCTATTCACTACACTTATGGATGTTACCACTTTCCATCCTAGACTCAAGTCCGTAATAACAATAGACACACCTTAATCACCGTTGTTTATAAATACGAATTACTAACCCTCGAGTTTTCCATCCCCCACCATTACGCACAATTATATCACGTACACACATATATAAGAAAATAAATTCTAGTAAGGATTCATGTACCTGTAGCCGCATCTGGTAATGCCTCCTGGTCCTGTCTACCGGCTAATGCGTATAAGCGGTTTGATGGACCGCTGGAACTGGGGGCTCCGCCGCGACCTCTGCCACGGCCCGCCGGTGCCGGTGTACCCTGCCCCGTAGGGCGCATAGCGGCTGAGGAGGACGAACCAGCGACCGACCCGCAGGGCCGGGCCATACCACCCGAACCATCCCTATACGGGCACTCCCTCGACAATATGGCCCCGACGGCCACAAGAAAAAAAGGCACCGTGCCGCGACGGCATTCCCCCAAAAATGAGGCTCGCCACAACGAGAACACCGGGGCAACGGGGCCTCGTCCGACCGAACCTCTATCCATCCGTGGCCCCGAACCTCGGAGCTCGGACCGCCCCCGAATACCTCGCACCATCAAACCTCCCCGCCCGGAAATCGCGAGGGTGCGTCGTGCCGCCGGGTCGAATATCCCGTACTCGCCGAGGCGTCCGCCTCGTGAATCCCCCGAATACCCCGCCGATCTAGCCCTCGGGCCGGCGCCATCATCAGCCCCGTCGGCCGGCGCCCATGCCGCTCCTCCATGCCCTGGGTGTACGCCTGTACCCGGGCAATGTCCACGCCCGGCTAAGAAGCCATCGACATACAAACTGTCAACTAAATAGTCATCCAACCCCATGACATACGGTGTGCTCGATCGACCATGTCGCTACAACATGAGGAGCGTGTCGGCTGAGGAGTCAAACTCCGGACTGTACTCTCGGACGCTCCTACCACCCTGTTTCAAATGTATAAACCTATGAATCCTGGCGCGTCTGATCTCTGGAGGTAGAAAATGAGCAAGAAAAGCCTCCACAAACTCCTCCCACACGGTACCGGGGCGACCTCACCCTCGGGATAGCTCCCAAGACTCATACCAATTGGGCGCAATATCGTGCGGCCGATACGACGCGAACTCAACAGACTCAGTATCGGAGGCCTTGACAAGTCGCAGCGTGCGCCGCATCTCTCTGATGAACTCATGAGGGTCCTCCTCGGGCTTTGACCGAAGAACTGCGCGGATTGCAAGTCGAAAATATCGGGCCCTCGGGTCGTCGCGTCCCCCAAAGAAAATCATCTCTCCGGCCCTCGTCTCCGGACACCGTCCCTACCGCTACCGGTCCGCAAGAATCGAAGCGTCCCTCATGGCCCCGGCCTCCGCCTCGGCCGCGGAGCCGGAGGCTCGGGCACTCGAATCCGGGGGCGGGCGGTGGGGCCGCCTCCCCGTGCCGCACCGCCGCCGTTCCGTGCTCCTCGGACGGTGATGGAGTGGC
This sequence comes from Lycium ferocissimum, assembly GCF_029784015.1. Taxonomy (NCBI): domain Eukaryota; kingdom Viridiplantae; phylum Streptophyta; class Magnoliopsida; order Solanales; family Solanaceae; genus Lycium; species Lycium ferocissimum. Next base: position 30,854 of record NW_026726410.1, on the reverse strand, counting down.
GATCCTAGCCGACCGGGGCACAATCTCCGGCTCGAACTGGGCATGGGCCCTAGTAACTCTCTGGGCCCTACCGGTCTCTCCCCCGTGCAGTCTGGACTTGCCCTTCTGGGCAACCGTCGCCTTTTTCGGAGGCATCGCTGAAAACATAAGAATTTCGTCAGAAAGAGTCTTCCTAATAACACGGCTCTACCGCACGACCTAAGATCAGAAAGAAAGACAGTATCCTAAATGTCCTCGTAGCCTCCGTTTATAGATGTGGTGCACAACACACCGATAAACAAGACTCTACTAGACACGGTGCCCGTGGACATTCCGAGGACGAACCGCCCGATACCACTTTTGTCACGACCCAACCCCGTAGGCCGTGACTAGTGCCCGACTTGGGCACCCGTACGTACCAAAGTCCAAAAACAGCAACTCAAATATTTACAAAAATTTGGGCAGGGTTTCCTCTGTTTTACTGACTAACCAAAATTTACCTGCACTCAGAAAATACCAACAGAAGCCACGCAGGGCCAACATATTCACATACATATATATATATATAGGCGAGCCGGCAAGGCTGCCGTGGCGGATGAACCGCTCGAACATATCACCTTTACATATACTGAACCACATATACATATACTGTACAGACACCACCATAACCCACGCACATGTCCACAGACCTCTACTCAACATAACGGAATCATATGACGGGACGGCCCCGTCGTACCCTTTGAATAATAATGTACATATGTGTCGGAGAAAATGTATACCAAAATATATGTAAGCTCCGGAAGAAGGAGCACTCCGGCAAGGGCAATAGATGGCCTAGCGGTGGATCCTCAAACCGAGCGGCGGTACTGCGGGCATGAAACGCGACCCCCGAAGAAAGGGGTCGGTACGAAATAGGTACCGAGTGTGTAAAACGCAAAACACAAGAAATAGAACCGTAACCAATCTAGACTATATCAACTTAAGCATGGGGTCGAAAAAAACCAGAACTCACACGAGAAACATGTATCATGTATACCCACATCATATCATCAAATCGGTATGCACATATAACGTACCCGGCCCTCCGAAGAAGGGACTCGGTAAATAAATCGTATAAACATCATGTATGGTAATCATATAATCATATGCATATGCGTGCCCGCCCTCCGGTGAGGGACTCGGTAAGTGAATCGTATATGTATAAATAGCGTGCCGGCCCTGCGGGGAGGGACTCGGTGAACAATGCAATAGTCTGTGCACGAATACATACCCGGCCCGGGACTCGGTGGAGGACATAGCATAACATGCACGAGCAGAGTAGTGAGAGGTCATATGCATATAACAAGTAAATAACCAGATCCTTTTTCCAAAACTCAAGGACCAACTATATTCATCGTCATTAAAAGCGCATAAACAGATTTCAGGTTGACCGGATTAATAAGTATAAGTAAAAGTTATGAACTTCCGCGAACACTTTACGTATCAAACATATCATACAATTCAAGGGAACCATCAAACAACTATTGTATAGTAAATAAGACAATAGCCAAAGGCTTTCTTTAAGTTTCACAAAAATATGTCAAACGTTACGTCATACGGAAATCTCAGGACGCGTGGCCCCACCTCGGCCAAATGTGGCGGCATGCGAGAATTTACGTATAATACGCTTCATGACATTACCTATTAGGGTTTTTAGGGTAACCGGATCCTATTCATGCAATTTCTAGGCACTTGGACAATTCTTGCAACTATACATAAGCATTCCCTTCAATTCTACTGAATGAATAGTAGCCATTTTCAATCTCGGATTCCTAGAATTAGGAAAGTCCCCGAGGCGTGAAATCAAGCCTACACGTCTAAGACATGCCAAAGAAAGAAGGGGGTAAGCTTTACATACCTTACGGCGTCTCACGCTCGCTTTGTCTCCAATCCCGTTTCGTCAAAAATGTAAATGGTCATCTTTACCCGTCACTATTCATGAGAATTAACATTTCAATCTTAGGTTCACGTTTGGCTACCGAAATTTCGGCAAAGGCTTTCCCTATATATATAACGTCCCCGAGAATCATCTCGGCCCAAATATCACAACAACAACCCAACAATCCAACAACACCAACAAGTATTGCAAAATACGCAATATGGCGCAACTAACCATCTTTCCGACATAACACAATAATTTCCGTTTCCAACTTCGTATTTCCAATTCAATCTCAACATATTAACCAAGATCATTACAACACAATTCGGAGGCATATCATATCATTTTCACCAAATATACATAAGATATACACAATATACAAGTTTCCTACCAAAGACATAATTCACCCACAACTTCCAATCTTTTAGCAAACATGTTCATGACCTATTTATATCTTCCAACTTCATCACTGAAAATCCTAATTTGCTTCTTACTACTTTCATTTCCATATTTACATAAGTTACTACAAACTTGCATAATTTCCCATAACAACATAGCAACCATTTTTCCATGATGACAAGAATTATTATCCTTTCATTTACTTCATCATAACACACTTAACATACTAACAAACTTAATTCGTTTCCATTTCACTCCTTGCATCCCACGGCCACATACTAGTTTTTCCAACTTTCACTAATTCATTCGACTTTCACTTCCAACACAATTTCTACCATAACAACCACTAGATTAATACATGAATTCAAGTCATCATATACTTGCAACACATACATATACACGGCCAACATGCATATACTTCTAGCACACCAAAATTTTCATGCTTTTCATTTATTTCCACACACTACATCATGCATACACCTTCCATATCATAACAAAAGCATAAAATTCTTACCTTTCTCCCAAGTTCCTCACTTGTCCCTAGAGTTCCCCTTTTGCCAAGATATTTATATCAAGTTGTAGAGAATCTTGCACTTAGTAGTATTGCACAACAAATCCCAATTTTTTTTCCAAGATTAAAGAGCTAGAATTTTTTTCTTTTCTTTCTTTCCTTTCTTTCTCCCTTACCCGAACTGCTCTTCTTTTTTTTTTTCTTTCAATTTCTTTTGTTTTCTTGAACATTCCATAAGATAAGATGACTTATTTATCTTATGGTCCCATAATTATCACATGGGAAATAATTTTTTTCCATGGATTGGGCCATGGAACATGACCGGTTGGGCCCTTCCAATTGGGCCTCAATCTCTTTTATTATTTTGAGCCCAATTTTCCATGAATCATATTTCGCAATTTCGAAATAAATTTTCAAAATTCCGTTTGCCCTTAGGCCTTCTCCAATGTTTCCACATTCAAACTTCCGTAACCGCACACACGTACTAAAATAAATCCAAATATGGACTCCTTTCTCATAAGTCAAATTATTTCGAATTTTCCGAATATGCAAAAATGCCGGATATAACATCCTCCCCCCCTTTATAACATTCGTCCTCGAATGTTAAATTAACTTTGTGGTAAATCAGATTAAGTCGGGGAGGTCCTCTCGCCAACTACTCCTCACATGGCCCTGATTCTAGCGCCGTGACGCACCCCTTTTTTTTTGTACTCCATCTAGCCCATTCTGGCTCACGCGGCCCCTTAAAATGTCGGCCTGTCCAGTATATTCCAAGTCCCTTTAGGCTACTCTGGCTCCCCATTCGCTCTTTTGGCTAAAGTTGCAAAACTTCCAGAAACTTCCCAGGGGGGTCACCCATCTTAAAATTTCCCTCGCCCTAGCACGCTTAACTTCAAAACCTCGATGGTATACGATGCTCTAACGTAAGTATAATCGCGTTCGACCTCACTATAGAACCTTTATCACGTAATTTGGAGTAAAAAAGTCTTGACGGGTTTCCGGACGTCTTCGCCGCACAATTACCGTTTTGCCTCTCTCGATTTTCCTATTCACTGACACTTATGGATGTTACCACTTTCCATCCTAGACTCCGGGGTCCGTAATAACAATAGACACACCTTAATCACTGCTGTTTATAAATACTGAATTACTAACCCTCAAGTTTTCCATCCCCCACCATTACGCACAATTATATCACAGACACACATATATAAGAAAACAAATTCTAGTAAGGATTCATGTACCTGTAGCCGCATCTGGTAATGCCTCCTGGTCCTGTCTACCGGCTAATGCGTATAAGCGGTTTGATGGACCGCTGGAACTGGGGGCTCCGCCGCGACCTCTGCCACGGCCCGCTGGTGCCGGTGTGCCACCTGCCCCGTAGGGCGCATAGCGGCTGAGGAGGACGAACCAGCGACCGACCCAGTAGGCTGGGCCATACCACCTGAACCATCCCTATACGGGCACTCCCTCATAATATGGCCCTGACGGCCACAAGAAAAACAGGCACCAGTGCCGCGACGGCATTCCCCAAAATGAGGCCTGCCACAACGAGAACACTGGGGCAACGGGGGCCTCGTCTGACCGGAACCTCTATCCATCTGTGGCCCTGAACCTCTGGAGCTCGGACCGGCTCCCGAATACCCTGCACCATCAAACCTCCTGCCCGGAAATCGTGAGGGTGCGCTCTGTGCTGGCTGGGTCGAATATCCCGTACTCTGCTGAGGCTGTCCGCCTCGTGAATCCCCCGAATACCCTGCTGATCTAGCCCTCTTGGGCTGGCGCCTATCATCAGTCCTGTCAGGCTGGCGCCCTCTATGCCGCTCCTCCATGCCCTGGGCGTACGCCTGTACTCGCGCAATGTCCGCGCCCGGCTGAGAAGCCATCGACATACAGTTGTCAACTAAATAGTCATCCAACCCCATGACATACCGGTGTACTCGATCAGGCCATGTCTACAACATGAGGAGCGTGTCCGGCTAAGGAGTCAAACTCCCGAATCGTACTTGGACGCTCCTACCACCCCGTTTCAAATGTATAAACCTATGAATCCCGGCGCGTCGATCTCGGAGGTAGAAAATGAGCAAGAAAAGCCTCCACGAACTCCTCCCACACACACCTGGGGCGACCTCTCCTCACGGGATAGCTCCCAAGACTCATACCAATTGGCTGCAATATCGTGCAGCCGATACGACGCGAACTCAACAGACTCAGTATCGGAGGCCTTGACAAGTCGCAGCGTGCGCCGCATCTCTCTGATGAACTCATGAGGGTCCTCCTCGGGCTTTGACCCGAAGAACTCTGGCGGATTGCAAGTCAGAAAATATCGGGCCCTCTGGCTGTCGCGTCCCCCAGCAAAATCATCTCCAGCACCCTTCTCCGGACCCGTCCCGCTACCGCCCGGTCGGAACTTCCCTCATGGCCCCGGCCTCCGCCTCGGGCTGCGGAGCCGGAGGCTCGGCACTCGAATCTCGGGGGCGGGCGGTGGGGCCGCCTATATATAAATGCTCCCTTACGGTGATGGGTGGCGAACTTACCGGGGCACAATCTCCGGCTCGGGCTGGGCATGGGCCCTAGTAACTCTCTGGGCCCTACTGGTCTCTCCCGCTGCAGTGGACTTGCCCTTCTGGGCAACCGTCGCCTTTCTCGGAGGCATCGCTGAAAACATAAGAATTTCGTCAGAAAGGAGTCTTCCTAATAACACGGCTCTACCGCACGACCTAAGATCAGAAAGAAAGACAGTATCCTAAATGTCCTGTAGCCTCCTGTTTATAGATGTGGTGCACAACACACCGATAAACAAGACTCTACTAGACACGGTCTGTGGACATTCCGAGGACGAACCGCTCTGATACCACTTTTGTCACGACCCAACCCCGTAGGCCGTGACTAGTGCCCGACTTGGGCACCCGTACGTACCAAAGTCCAAAAACAGCAACTCAAATATTTACAAAAATTTGGGCAGGGTTTCCTCTGTTTTACTGACTAACCAAGATTTACTCGCACTCGAAAAATACCAACGAAGCCACGCGGGGCCCAACATATTCACATACATATATATATAGGCGAGCGGCGCGGGCCGTGGCGGATGAACCGCTCCGAACATATCACCTTTACATATACTGAACCACATATACATATACTGTACAGACACCACCATAACCCACGCACATGTCCACAGACCTCTACTCAACATAACGGAATCATATGACGGGACAGGGCCCCGTCGTACCCTTGAATAATAATGTACATATGTGTCGGGGAGAAAATGTATACCAAAATATATGTAAGCTCGGAAGAAGGAGCACTCCGGCAAGCAGAATAGATGGCCTAAACGGTGGATCCTCAAACCGAGCGGCGGTACTGCGGGCATGAAACGCGACCCCGAAGAAAGGGGTCGATGCGAAATAGTGTACCGAGTGTGTAAAGCGATAAACACGTAAATAGAACCGTAACCAATCTAGACTATATCAACTTAAGCATGGGGTCGGAAAAACCGAACTCACACCGAGAAACATGTATCATGTATACCCACATCATATCATCAAATCGGTATGCACATATAACGTACCGGCCCTCCGTGAAGGGACTCGGTAAATAAATCGTATAAACATCATGTATGGTAATCATATAATCATATGCATATGCGTGCCGGCCTCCGATGAGGGACTCGGTAAGTGAATCGTATATGTATAAATAGCGTCCCGGCCCTCCGGGGAGGGACTCGGTGAACAATGCAATAGTCTGTGCACGAATACATACCCGGCCCGGGACTCGGTGGAGGACATAGCATAACATGCACGAGCAGAGTAGTGAGAGGTCATATGCATATAACAAGTAAATAACCAGATCCTTTTTCCAAAACTCAAGGACCAACTATATTCATCGTCATTAAAAGCGCATAAACGATTTCGGTTGACCGGATTAATAAGTATAAGTAAAAGTTATGAACTTCCGCGAACACTTTACGTATCAAACATATCATACAATTCAAGGGAACCATCAAACAACTATTGTATAGTAAATAAGACAATAGCCAAAGGCTTTCTTTAAGTTTCACAAAAATATGTCAAACGTTACGTCATACGGAAATCTCAGGACGCGTGGCCCCACCTCGGCCAAATGTGGCGGCATGCAGAATTTACGTATAATACGCTTCATGACATTACCTATTAGGGTTTTTAGGGTAACCGGATCCTATTCATGCAATTTCTAGGCACTTGGACAATTCTTGCAACTATACATAAGCATTCCCTTCAATTCTACTGAATGAATAGTTGCCATTTTCAATCTCGGATTCCTAGAATTAGGAAAGTCCCTGAGGCGTGAAATCAAGCCTACACGTCTAAGACATGCCAAAGAAAGAAGGGGGTAAGCTTTACATACCTTACGGCGTCTCACGCTCGCTTTGTCTCCAATCCCGTTTCGTCAAAAATCTGCAAATGGTCATCTTTACCCGTCACTATTTATGAGAATTAACATTTCAATCTTAGGTTCACGTTTGGCTACCGAAATTTCGGCAGCGCTTCCCCTATATGTATAACGTCCCCGAGAATCATCTCGGCCCAAATATCACAACAACAACCCAACAATCCAACAAAGTCATCTATATGAAAAGATGAAGAATGAGATGACAAAGTCATCTTTTATTTGCATATTCTAGCCAACCATGTGGCCATGGCCCACCTAAGGTGGCCGGCCACATGGCCTCATATTTTTCATGGATTGGCCAACTTTACACAATTAACTTTTGGCCCCCAAGTTTGCATGGAATGTCCAACTTCCCAATAATTCACCTTTGGTCCCATATTTCATATAATGTCTAACTTTTCATAATTCACTTTTAACCCCAAATTCCTTGATATTTCCATCCAACAAAATTCATAAGCAACTTATATCTTGAAACAAAGTCGGAAAAATAGCCTTGTCTTTAACTCGTCGCAAACAACTTAAAATATTCCGACGTACAAAGTACGGGGTATAACATCCTTTCCCCCTTTAGAACATTCGTCCTCGAATGTTCAACTAATCGTATAGGGTCTTAAGAATCTCGATTCGAACTTTTCCTTTTTTGTAATCCTCTTTACTCGACTTATAACATTCCAGGCACATTATCTCGTGCCGTCCCTTAATCTCTAACTCAAACCCTTCCTTACTCTTGTCTTACACATACTAGTACTTCTCCCTTGATATCAGTCGTACTCGTAGCTTAGTCAAATCTTACCATTACGGTGGACACGACCTTTCAGTCGAATTACAAATCCACATCTCTTTTTTTTTCTTTATTTCTAGAAAATTTCAGTTGAGTTTCCTCATTTCTTACTATCTCAAAACCTCGTACATTGAGATACCAACAATGCCTCACGGGCCAACATATATAGATACATATTATATCATATCGCAGCCACACGGGGCTCCCAATATCATAAACCGTTAACAAACATACCTCGTATGCCCAACTCAACGAATTTACACTTTCTTGTTTACTTTCCCCCTTTAGTCCTCAGCTTATATCTCAATCATACTTCAATATCTTACCTGACACATATTTTTCATGCCTATGCTTACCTGCGTGCTTTGTACTTCCCAATATCATCAATCATTTCCTTCTATCGATGTCATTTTTCAACTGCAATCACAAATCAGGGTAAGGAGTCCCATCTCCTATGACTTGGCTCTATGGCACGATCTCAAAAATGAAAGAAGAGTAACCATCCTAAATGCCCCGTAGCCTCCTGTTTATAAATGTGGCGCGCAACACACCATAAACAAGACTCTACTAGACACGACTTTGCGACAACCCCTAGGACGACACTACTCGATATACTTTGTCACACCCTTAATCCGATAGGGTGTGATGGGCACCCGACCCTTACCGAGGGCCGAGCGAACCCGTGAATTCATAATACACGTAATCCCATACGGGCCCGCAAAAGCGTCAACATAAGCACGGAAAATTTTTTTTCGGAACACACACATACTTTTCATTTTTCAAATCAAATAAAATTCGTAACCATAACGAATCTATAAACACATGAAATTCATAACACAATGCGTACGATACATAAAGCTTACATAGCCGTTTACAAATGAACATTTCATACACACGACACCGTTCGCAAAGTCTCTAACATAACTCCGAATACCGTACAAAGCATTCGACTCGGCAAAGACTCGGAGGAAATGGAGCTCGCCAACCAAGGACATCTTCTCTACATCATTCGCTCATACGTGGGTACCTGCGCGGCATGAAACGCAGCCCCCGAAGAAAGGGGGTCAGTACGGAATATGTACTGAGTATGCAAAGCAGAAAATACAGAAAACGAAATAAAGTGTACCAAACGCGAGCATAATAGTCCAAATACCAACGTTCTTCCATCGGACCTCCAAGTCATACATACACAAATCATACACACCTACCGCGGCCAGGAACCCAGCGGTAATATCACGTACATGCATACACACATATACCGCGGCCAGGAACCCAGCGGCTAATATCATAAATATATAAATATACACACAATACACATACATACATGTCACAATTATATAAGAATCCGGCCCGGTCCGTCAATGTCACAAATATATAAATATACCGCAAGTCAAGTATCCGGCGGACGATATCACACACACATACGCCGCGGCCAAGTATCCAACGGTCATATCACCCCGCGATCAAGTATCCGGCGATATCACACAATATCATACATACCGGCAGTCAAGACTCGGCGAAAGAGGTAATAACGAAATGCACGAGCAAAATCATAAGTAGCCACACATATATAATTTCTTTTATTCAAACTCAACAAAACAACCAAAGCAAGCCATTCTTTTAAAAGCAAGTCATTAGTCAAGTCGATTTATCGAATTAGTATACAATAGTTACAATCTTCAAATCGTTTTTATGAGTCAAAATGTATTATCAAACGCAATAAAGTAGTTAAAATAATTATCTTATGATAGTCGGACAATGGTCAAAAGTTCTCTTTTCAAAATCACACAAATACACCAAACAAGGCTACATAGGAAGCTCTCGGGACGCGTGGGCCCCGCCTTGGTCAAATTGAGGCGGCGTACCCCAAATTATGGTCGTTAGGCTCGCCATGAGGTCATAGACAAAGGATCCAAGGCCCTCCAATATCATTTAGGCGAACTACGGGTGTTTAAGCAAATATTTCAACAAAACGTAGGACATTTTCAATTCATTCATAGTGAATGAAAAACGTTATCAAAATGAAGCTCGGATTCCGAGGAGTAGAATCGTCCTCAAAGCTCGAATCTCAGCCTAACATACTTAGGACATGCCAAGAGAAGGAAAGAGCAAGCTTTACATACCTTGATTGTGCCTTACGCTCCTCAAGTCTCAATTCCCGTTCCGTCCAAAAGCTGCAGATGGTCATCTTTACCGCCATATTCATGCAAGTTAACACTTCAACTTTGGTTAAGTACTTGGCCACCGAAATTCCAAACTCAAACTAGGATTCCCCTATACATATAACGCCCCCGAGACTCAACTCGGCTCAAAACAGCCAACAACAAGCCAACAACAATTCCAACAACAACAATTATCGATTAGAATCGCTTACTAACATAATTAGTCTTCTTTCTTCATAAGGCAACAACTTCCAACTTCACACTATCAAACTAATGTCACATTTCTATATTCATTAACTAATGCAAGATTATACAAATACATTCCATTAACATTCCATACATTATTCACGAATTCAAGTATTTCCATCAATTCCTTATTCCATCCAAACCTTCTACAACCACAACAAAGCTTCCAAACCACATTAACGATGACCATAATTCATATTTAAACCTTACTCCCATACTTATTCAAAAATCATATAAAATTCACTAAATTCCCCATAACCACATAAAACCATTTCGGACATGATTCAATTCATTAAACCTTTATTTATGTCATACGAATCATAACGACACACCTACCATATCAAACAAAGCAATTCATTTTCATTTCGATTTTGTCATGGCTCACGGCCAACTTCTATTTTTTTTCCAACTTCTATCAAATTCATTCAACTTTCATTTCCAACATGAATTTCATCATAACCACAACTAAAACACAACACTAAATAACATTAATGCATTCTTGGCATTCATACTACATACACACGGTTTCTACACCATCCACACTTTCGCTACACCATTAACACACCATTTTCATTATTTCCATCCACTTCTACACATTACAACAACATGCAACCATGCTAAAGACCATTAATTCATTACTCACACACACACACACATTCGGCCAACACCCTCACTTACACGATTTCACTCCAACATGCAATCTTTCATGATTTTTGTTTATTTCTACACACTACAACATCCACAAACCATTCATAACATATAAAAAGAAGATTAAAACTCACCTTCTTCCATGCCCTTCTTCATTCGGCCATAGCAAGGTTTTGCTAGAACAAGAGCTTCACTTGATTCAACAACTACTTCATGTTGTTTAGCACCTTCCAAAGAGTAGGAAAACATGGAAGAAAATAATTTTTCTTCATCAAACTCTCATGGTCAAAACTTCCTCCAGCCATGGCCGATATGCCTCACCTCTCTTTCTCAAAGTTTCTTGATTTTTCTCTCAAGTGAAAAGATGAAGAATGAGATGACAAAGTCATCTTTTATTTGCATATTCTAGCCAACCATGTGGCCATGGACCCACCTAAGGTGGCCGGCCACATGGCCTCATATTTTTCATGGATTGGCCAACTTTACACAATTAACTTTTGGCCCCCAAGCTTGCATGGAATGTCCAACTTCCCAATAATTCACCTTTGGTCCCATATTTCATATAATGTCTAACTTTTCATAATTCACTTTTAACCCCAAATTCCTTGATATTTCCATCCAACAAAATTCATAAGCAACTTATATCTTGAAACAAAGTCGGAAAAATAGCCTTGTCTTTAACTCGTCGCAAACAACTTAAAATATTCCGACGTACAAAGTACGGGGTATAACATCCTTTCCCCCTTTAGAACATTCGTCCTCGAATGTTCAACTAATCGTATAGGGTCGTAAGAATCTCGATTCGAACTTTTCCTTTTTGTAATCCTCTTTACTCGACTTATAACATTCCAGGCACATTATCTCGTGCCGTCCCTTAATCTCTAACTCAAACCCTTCCTTACTCTTGTCTTACACATACTAGTACTTCTCCCTTGATATCAGTCGTACTCGTAGCTTAGTCAAATCTTACCATTACGGTGGACACGACCTTTCGAGTCGAATTACGAATCCACATCTCATTCTCCTTTCTTTATTTCTAGAAAAATTTCGGCTGAGTTTCCTCTGCATTTCTCACTATCTCAAAACCTGTGCACAGGAGATACCAACAATGCCTCACAGGGACAACATACATAGATACATATTATATCATATCGCAGCCACACAGGGCTCCCAATATCATAAACTGTACAAAAATAACAAACATACCTCGTATGCCCAACTCCAACGCACCGTTACACTTTCTTGTTTACTTTCCCCCTTTAGTCCTCGACTTATATCTCAATCATACTTCAATATCTTACCTGACACATATTTTTCATGCCTGTGCTTACCTGCGTGCTTTGTACTTCCCAATATCATCAATCATTTCCTTCTATCGGTGTCATTTTTCAGCTGCAATCACAAATCAGGGTAAGGAGTCCCATCTCCTATGACTTGGCTCTATGGCACGATCTCAGAAATGAAAGAAGAGTAACCATCCTAAATGCCCCGTAGCCTCCTGTTTATAAATGTGGCGCGCAACACACCATAAACAAGACTCTATCGACACGACTTTGCGACAACCCCTAGGACGGACTGCCGTTCGATACCACTTTGTCACACCCCAATATCCGATAGGGTGTGATGGGCACCCGACCCTTACCTAGGGCCGAGCGAACCCGCAGACTCTCATAATACTCATGGCCATACTGGGCCCACAAAGCATAACATAAGCACAGGGTGAATTTTTTTTCGGAAAACACACATGCCTTTCATCTTTTCAAATCAAACAGAATTCGTAACCATAGCGAATCTATAAACACATGGGGTTCATAACACAATGCGTACTGATACATAGGCTTACATAGCCGTTTACAAATGAACATTTCATACACACGACACTGTCTGCAAAGTCTCTAACATAACTCCGAATACCGTACAAAGCATTCGACTCGGCGAAGACCGAGGAAATGGAGCTCGCCAACCCAAATGGACATCTTCATACATCATCTGCTCATCGTGGGTACCGCGCGGCATGAAACGCAAACCCGAGAAGGGGGTCAGTACGGAATATGTACTGAGTATGCAAAGCAGAAAATACAGAAAACGAAATAAAGTGTACCAAACGCGAGCATAATAGTCCAAATACCAACGTTCTTCCATCTGACCTCCAAGTCATACATACACAAATCATACACACCTACCGCGGCCAGGAACCCAGCGGTAATATCACGTACATGCATACACACATATACCGCGGCCCGGGAACCCGCGGCTAATATCATAAATATATAAATATACACAGGAACACATACATACATACCGCGGTCAAGAATCCGGCGGTCACGTCATACAAATATACCGCGGTCAAGTATCCAAATGACGATATCACACGTACACATGCCGCGGCCAAGTATCCAGCGGTCATGGCACAGCCCGCGGTCAAGTATCCAGCGGACAATATCATACATACCGGCCCGGGACTCGGCGAAAGAGGTAATAACGAAATGCACGAGCAAAATCATAAGTAGCCACACATATATAATTTCTTTTATTGCAAACTCAACAAAACAACCAAAGCAAGCCATTCTTTTAAAAGCAAGTCATTAGTCAAGTCAGGTTTATCGGAATTAGTATACAATAGTTACAATCTTCTGAAATCGTTTTTATGAGTCAAAATGTATTATCAAACGCAATAAAGTAGTTAAAATAATTATCTTATGATAGTCGGGCAATGGTCAAAAGTTCTCTTTTCAAAATCACACAAATACACCAAACAAGGCTACATAGGAAGCTCTCGGAACGCGTGGGCCCCGCCTTGGTCAAATTGAGCGAGCGTACCCCAAACTATGGTCGTTAAAGTCCTTACGAGGTCATAGACAAAGGATCCAAGGCCCTCCAATATCATTTAGGCGAACTACGGGTGTTTAAGCAAATATTTCAACAAACACATCGACATTTTCAATTCAATTCTAGTGAATGAAAAAGGTCAAAATGAAACAACGTTATTCCGAGGACATAGAATCGTCCTCAAAGCTCGAATCTCGCCTAACATACTTAGGACATGCCAAGAGAAGGAAAGAGCAAGCTTTACATACCTTGATTGTGCCTTACGCTCCTCAATCTCAAACATTCTCCCTAAGCCATCCATAAAAGTTTCGGGGCGTTGGTCATCTTTGCCGAAGCTTACTATTCATGCAAGTTAACACTTCAACTTTGGTTAAGTACTTGGCCACCGAAATTCCAAACTCAAAGATTTCCCCTATACATATAACGCCCCGAGACTCAACTCGGCTCAAAACAGCCAACAACAAGCCAACAACAATTCCAACAACAACAATTATCGATTAGAATCGCTTACTAACATAATTAGTCTTCTTTCTTCATAAGGCAACAACTTCCAACTTCACACTATCAAACTAATGTCACATTTCTATATTCATTAAATAATGCAAGATTATACAAATACATTCCATTAACATTCCATACATTATTCACGAATTCAAGTATTTCCATCAATTCCTTATTCCATCCAAACCTCTCTACAAATTCACAACAAAGCTTCCAAACCACATTAACGATGACCATAATTCATATTTAAACCTTACTCCCATACTTATTCAAAAATCATATAAAATTCACCAAATTCCCCATAACCACATAAAACCATTTTCGATGCCGTCTCAATTCATTAAACCTTTATTTATGTCATACGAATCATAACGACACACCTACCATATCAAACAAAGCAATTCATTTTCATTTCGATTTTGTCATGGCTCACGGCCAACTTCTATTTTTTTTCCAACTTCTATCAAATTCATTCAACTTTCGTTTCCAACATGAATTTCATCATAACCACAACTAAAACACAACACTAAATAACATTAATGCATTCTTGGCATTCATACTACATACACACTACTTTCTACACCATCCACACGGCTACATCATTAACACACCATTTTCATTATTTCCATCCACTTCTACACATTACAACAACATGCAACCATGCTAAAGACCATTAATTCATTACTCAACACACACACACACATTCGGCCAACACCCTCACTTACACGATTTCACTCCAACATGCAATCTTTCATGGTTTTTGTTTATTTCTACACACTTAACAACATCCACAAACCATTCATAACATATAAAAAGAAGATTAAAACTCACCTTCTTCCATGCCCTTCTTCATTCGGCCATAAACTTTTGCTAGAACAAGAGCTTCACTTGATTCAACAACTACTTCATGTTGTTTAGCACCTTCAAAGAGTAGAAAACATGGAAGAAAATAATTTTTCTTCATCAAACTCTCATGGTCAAAACCTCCCAGCCATGGCCGTATATGCCTCTACCTCTCTTTCTCAAAGTTTCTTGATTTTTCTCTCAAGTGAAAAGATGAAGAATGAGATGACAAAGTCATCTTTTATTTGCATATTCTAGCCAACCATGTGGCCATGGCCCACCTAAGGTGGCCGGCCACATGGCCTCATATTTTTCATGGATTGGCCAACTTTACACAATTAACTTTGGCCCCCAAGCTTGCATGGAATGTCCAACTTCCCAATAATTCACCTTTGGTCCCATATTTCATATAATGTCTAACTTTTCATAATTCACTTTTAACCCCAAATTCCTTGATATTTCCATCCAACAAAATTCATAAGCAACTTATATCTTGAAACAAAGTCGGAAAAATAGCCTTGTCTTTAACTCGTCGCAAACAACTTAAAATATTCCGACGTACAAAGTACGGGGTATAACACATACTAACAAACTTAATTCGTTTCCATTTCACTCCTTGCATCCCACGGCCACATACTAGTTTTTCCAACTTTCACTAATTCATTCGACTTTCACTTCCAACACAATTTCTACCATAACAACCACTAGATTAATACATGAATTCAAGTCATCATATACTTGCAACACATACATATACACGGCCAACATGCATATACTTCTAGCACACCAAAATTTTCATGCTTTTCATTTATTTCCACACACTACATCATGCATACACCTTCCATATCATAACAAAAGCATAAAATTCTTACCTTTCTCCCAAGTTCCTCACTTGTCCCTAGAGTTCCCCTTTTGCCAAGATATTTATATCAAGTTGTAGAGAATCTTGCACTTAGTAGTATTGCACAACAAATCCCAATTTTTTTTCCAAGATTAAAGAGCTAGAATTTTTTTTTCTTTTCTTTCTTTCCTTTCTTTCTCCCTTACCCGAATTGCTCTTCTTTTTTTTTCTTTCAATTTCTTTTGTTTTCTTGAACATTCCATAAGATAAGATGACTTATTTATCTTATGGTCCCATAATTATCACATGGGAAATAATTTTTTTCCATGGATTGGGCCATGGAACATGACCGGTTGGGCCACTTCCAATTGGGCCTCAATCTCTTTTATTATTTTGAGCCCAATTTTCCATGAATCATATTTCGCAATTTAAAATAAATTTTCAAAATTCCGCTTTTGCCCTTAGGCCTTCTCCAATGTTTCCACATTCAAACTTCCGTAACCGGCATACACGTACTAAAATAAATCCAAATATGGACTCCTTTCTCATAAGTCAAATTATTTCGAATTTTCCGAATATGCAAAAATGCAGGATATAACGATCTCTGGTAAACGGCGGGTCACCAAATGTCGTCACAGGGGCATGAAACGCGACCCCGAAGAAAGGGGGTCGATGCGAAATATGTGCGAGTATGCAAAGCGAGAAAGTACGGTAAGTAAATGCGAGTCACACTCGAAACGGGGAGTACGAAAGTAAGTACATTTCCAAAATGCCAAATGTTTATTTTCAAAATAGAAAGCATGCAAAAGGGCACGAGAAAATATGGTCGCCCGCTTGCTTTGTCGATGGCGCCATAACACGATAACATCGAAGGTTTCAAATCTCCGTACAACCCCGAACGCAACACATCATCACAACACATCATAAGCCATATCACGGATAACTCCATAAACGGAACCCGGCCATGGCGAGGTCTCGGAACCGTAACACGCATAACACCTAATATATATCATAATGCGCACGACAACAAACCGGCCCGGGAACCGATGAAAGAGGTACCAACAACACGCACGAGCAGAGTCGTGAGTAACCATATGCATGAAATCGTTATCATAAGTTCAAAAGTAAGTAAAATGATCATACTTGGGAATCGGGAAAATCGTCATACCAAACTCTTTCAAACGTTATCAGAAACGTACAAAGGAAGGTCGCGGGACCCACGGACGAGTGTCAACCCGAGCCGGGCCCGCCTATGGAAAACATACTCATCACACGTCATACAACCTCCCATAGCGATATCGAGGCAATCCGAGCCCTTAGTCGAAAGTTATGAGCGTTCGTAGTTTCAACATCGTTTAAGAATAAAATTCTTTTGAAAACCCAACTTTTATGCAACTTTAAAAATCAATTTTTCCAAAAACATTAAAGCCAATATTTTTTTCACATCAACATACGATTACCAAGAGACAAACGCGAACTCTGGACATGCTCGGATTGTGAGAGTAGAATTTCCTCGAGACTCGTGTCGTAGCCTAGGTACAACTAAAACATGCCAAAAGAAAGAAGAGTTAAGCTTTACATACCTCGCTTGCACACAACGCTAATCCAAATCAAACTTATATCTCGAATTCTCCAAGATCTACATAACATTAATAAATTCCAACGTCAACCAAGCATTTAGAAGCTCATTTCCAAACTAACACATAATCCTAGGAATTTGGGCAGCACTTCCCCTGAAAATAGACCAACCCCGAGAATTCAACTCGGCCAAATTCAACAACACAACAACACCAACAATCATTCCAACAATATCCATAATTAATTCAAACACATTCGAACATTAATAATCCTTCTCCACACATTCCAACAATATTCCAATTATGCTTACTACAACTACATACTTACAAACCAACATGTAATCTAACTAACGCATATTCAATTATCAATCCAAAACCATTCAAACAACATTCAAGAACTCTTTAAATAATTCATACAATATTTCCAACAACCCAACAAATACTCCATACCACCAAATGGTCCCCAAACCCGAGAACCTCAACTCTAACACATTCCTTGATTTCAAAACATGATTTACTCCAACAATCTATACTCTAACCATGCCATTTCCATAAACATAAAAATTACACTAAATGCACAAACCTTCCAAATCAGCCCATAACACTTGCAATACCAATTTGAATCCTTAAACTCTTATTTTCAACATAGAATCCACATAACAACAACAACCAAAATTCCAAGAAAATTAATTCATTTCTTGACACACATAAAGGCCATATTCGGCCAACACACCCATATATATATACTTCATGATTTTCATTCATTTCAACACTCCACAATAACCAAACATGCCACATAAACTTAATTCATCACTTAGACACACAACACTCATGCACACGGCCAACTACCATGTACACGGCTTCAACTTCATCATGCTATATCTCATGAATTTCATCCATATCAACATACAACAACACACATAAACCTTCCATAACTCATAAAACAAGATTAGAATTTACCTTTCTTCACAACTCCTCAACTTGTCCAAAGTTGGCCAAGGATGAAAACGAGCAATCCAACGCTTGAAACAACAACTCCACGTTATCAAGCACCCTCCAATTAGTAGGAAAACTAGGAGGAATAATTTTTTTGGTGGCTAAATCTTGGACTCTCTTTTTATTGTTCTTGGCCGAATAGGGTGGGGGTTTTTACTCTCCAAGTTTCTTGATTTTTCTTGCTAATGAAGATGATGATGTAATGGTCCCTTAGTCATCCTTATATTACAAATAATGGCCAACCATGTGGCCATGGCCCACTCAAAGGTGGCCGGCCACATGGCCATGTTTTTCTCCCTCCATTTCTTTCAATAATTGACCACTTCTCATAATTCCATCTTTGGTCCCAAAGTTTCTTTGATGTTTCCATACCAATAACATCATACACACTTAGGTCCTACGACAAAATCGAAGGTCACACGTCCCGACTTCGCACCCCGGAATGGTCCTGACCTTAACTTATCATAGTTAACCCGAATCATCCCGTCGTTCAAAATACGGGATATAACATCCTTCCCCCCTTTAGAACATTCGTCCTCGAATGTTCAACGAGTCTTCTAAGGTCACATAAGGATCTCGGGGAGAATTCCTGTTATTACCAAAACACATAGTCGTACCTGCCAATCATACTCTTTCCTTCCTTCTTTATCTTATTGCTAACTTTAATTCGAACTCTTCTACTGCCCCTTGGCTTAGATTTCGTCTTTCAACTTTCCGTTCACACATCATGCTGCAATCCTAGCTTCTCATTTGCCACTTACATCTGAACTTGCAAGATTTCCAAAAACTTCCCAGGGGGTCACCCATCCTGAATTTGCTCTCACCCCAGCACGCTTAACCTCGGAATTCTGATGAAATACGATGCTTTTCCCCCAGTATAATCGCGTCCACCTCATCACATGACTTTCATCACATAATCTGGAGTAAATTGA
The DNA here is from genome assembly GCF_029784015.1 of Lycium ferocissimum. NCBI lineage: Eukaryota > Viridiplantae > Streptophyta > Magnoliopsida > Solanales > Solanaceae > Lycium > Lycium ferocissimum. The sequence continues at coordinate 11,260 of NW_026726410.1, read as the reverse complement.
AGCTCTAACAGATTTCCAAACGCGCTCATAACACACTTACTATTCTAGCCCTCTCCAACCCTCGACACTAACTTCTCACCTACGGACATGCCTACTTCCCATTCCAGATACCCAAATTCCCTATGGCAACAGACATACCTTGATCGTCGTTATTTACAAATACCCGACTATCGGCTTTCGAATCCCTACTTGCCGCTATCAACCAACATTCATACAACAAACACACACACATCAGATTATTATAATAAGGGTTCGTATACCTGGACCCACATTCGGTGCCGCCTCTGGATCCCGCCTACCTGCCAAAGCGTATATGCGGTTCGAAGGACCGCTAAAACTGGGGACTCGGTGAACAGACTCATCATATCATATACGGTCCATAATGGGACCCGGCGGACAGAACGTGGTCGCCGCTCCATCTGGGCGCCACAGCACATCATACTTCGGAAGATTGCATATCTCCAAACACATCATACCCCATACCCGGATCATATATCATATCGCGGCCTCACGGGGCTCCCAACATCAACAACGGTGCGAAAATAATAAACACGCCTCGTATGCCCAATTCAAACGCACTTTTGTTACATTTTCTTGTTCACTTTCCCTTTTAATCTTCAACTTTACTTCTCGATCGTACTTCAATACCTCACCCCGCATATGTCTTTCATACCTTTACTTACTCGCGTGCTTGCAACTTCTAACATCGCTAGTCACTTTCTAGGGTGTGATCAACACCATTCTTCTCGCTTTGAAATCAAAGATCAAAGTAAGGAATCTCATTTCCTATGACTTGGCTCTATGGCACGATCTAGGATCGAAAGAAAGATGACACCCTAGATGCCCCGTACTTCAACATATAGATATGGTGCACAACACACCGATAAACAAGACTCTACGAGACACGGTAACGTAGACAATCCGAGGACGAACTTGTTATATCCCGCCTTTTTGCACAATCGGAAAATTCGAAATAATTATGATTTATGAGAAAGGAGGCCATGTTTGAATTTTTCTTAGTAGGGGTGGCGAATATGGAAGCTTGAATGCGGAAACGTTGGAAGGGCGTAAGGGCAAAGTTGGAATTTTGGAAATTGTGTTTCGGAAATTTCAAAACGAGATTTTAATGAATTGGGCTAAAAAAAAAAAAAAAAAAAATGAGGCCCAACTTTGGAGGGTGGCCGGCCATGCCATGCTTGGCCCAAGCCCACCAATTAGTCATGTGACTAATTATACTAAGGGATAAGTTTTCAAGAATCTTCAAGAAAAACAAAGAAAGAACAAGAAAAGAAAGAGAGGAGAGTGCACGGCCAAGAGAGATAAAAAAGAGAAAGAAAAAGAAGAAAAATTCTTGGAGCTAAATCCTCGGTCCAAAAATTGTGATTTTCCTATATTTCTACTAAGTTCAAGATGCTCTCCAAGTTGGTATAATTTTTAAGGCAAGAAGAGCTTCTTTTGGCAAGTGGAAGAAATTGGAAAGGTAAGGATTTCATGCTTTTATTATGTTATGGAAGGTTTATGGATGTTAGAATAAGTGGAATGGTATGGAAATCATGGAATTGTGTTTGGGTATGTGTTAGCCGTGCATGTGTGTGAGTGTGTTGTGGCCGTGTATGTGCATGGTTGTGTATGGAAGATGTGTTGGATTTTATGTTGTATTTTAGTTGTGGTTATGATGAAATTCATGTTGAAAATGAAAGTAGAATGAATTGATGGAAGTTGGAAAAATAGGATGTTGGCCGTGAGCCATGAGAAAAATTGAAATGAAGATGAATTGCTTTGTTTGATATGTTAGTTGTGTAGTTATGATCCTTGTATTGTAAGTATAGAAAAAAATGATGTAAGTTTGTATGAAAATGGAATATGGAAGTTTATGTTGATTTGGTATGAATTTATGAAATGATGGGAATGAAGTGTTTAAGGCATAGAATATGAATAAGGTTGATGAATTTGGATGATGGAAATGTGTTATGAACTTGTATGTTAAAGATTGGAGGAATTGGATAAATTGTGGTTTTGGTGGAAAGTTCGCATGCTTTGTATATTTTATGTATATCTTGTATATACGTGGTAGAAATGTTATGATATGTTTCCGAATAGAATTTGTAATGATCTCGATTAATATGTTGAGATTGAATTGGAAGTATGAAGTTGAAATGAGAATTATGGCATTATGTTGGAAAGTAGGCATATTGTGTTGATTGTTGTTGTTGTTGGTGATGTTGTTGGCTTATTGTTGGTTGTTTTGAGCCGAGTTGAATCTCGGGGGTGTCATATTTACGAGGAGGTGCTGCGAAATTTCGGTAGCCAAATGCTTAACCAAAGTTGAAATGTTAACTTGCATGAATAGTAAGCGGTAAGAGTGACCATTTGCGGATTTCGACGAAATTGGAAGTGAAGCCAAGCGAGCATAAGGCGTAATTGAGGTATGTAAAGCCTTGCCCTTTATTCTTTGGCATGTTCGAGTACGACGGCTTGAAAGCGAGCCTCGGTTGTACTTGCTTCTCGGAGATTGAAAATAGCCCAAAATCGCATCGGTAAGATTGAATTGTTTACCTTTCCTTTGTCGGCAACAACATATGCATAACTTCCATAAATGGAGTCGAAACACTCTAAGATGGTTATGGACGACTCACCTAAGGTTTATTATCCAAACTTTACGTATTTCACCATGGTTGGGTCCGAGGTGGGCCCACAAAACCCCGATACTCCCAATATGACTCAAATTGAGCTATTTTATCATTTTCTTCATAGGTAACTCTTAATTATGTTTCCGTGACTAATAAGTAATTTATTCCCTTCAATACGAACATTATTCGACATCCAAACGATTACGAACATTCATCATAAACTTCCATAACACATATTCGATCCAATTTCATTAACACCAACTATTTCGGTTCTATTAAGTACTCCATCCCCATAATTACATAAATTTCTCATTTTTACATTACTAAATGCCTCAATCTTCAACCTTAACAAGGATTTTCATGCAAGCATTATTCACGCGTCCCTCGGATTGTGCGGGCAGGATGCAAAACGTATCATATGATCCATTATGATTATGATTTGAAATGATATTATGGGGATGGCGGCCCAATGGCATTTGATACCACACGGCCACACATCCATAAACACTCCACGAGGGCACACACACACACACCATAATTTCATGATTTTTATGCACTTTACACATGCTACAACATATATGTAATTCTTCCAACATAAAGAATAAAATTCTTACCTTTCTCTAATTTCTCCACTTGGGACCAAAGTCTCTTGCTTGCCAAGATAATTATACCACTTCGAAGAGCGTCTTGAACTTGTCAAGAATTCAAGAAGGAAGAGATTTTTGGATCAAAGTTGAAGGCTTGAAATTTTCCTCTTCTTCTTTCTTTCTTTTTTTCTCTTGGCTCCCCTTGGCCTCCGATTTTTGCTCTCCCTTTTTCTTTGTGTTTCTTGAAAATTCTATGGATAAACACATATATATAATAATGTCCTTTAATAATTTGTCACATGGAATTAATTTTCCATGGACTTGGGCTGTGTTGGCCGGCCACCCTTGGGTGAATTGGGCCTCGAATTTCCTTATTTTTTTTGAGCCCAAGTACTTATGGATCATCTTTCGCAATTCCGTAATTTTTAAAAAATTCCAATTTTTTGGCCTTATTTTTCCACATTCAATGCTTATGTATTATATGATACATATTAAGAAAAAATCCAAATATGGCCTCCTTTCTTACGAGTCAAAATTATTTCAAATTTTCAAATTGCAAAAATTGCCGGATATAACAACAACTTCCAACATCGCTAGTCAATTTCTGCTATCAACGCCATTCTAATGCTAACGATCAAAGATCGGTAGTATGGGATCTCATTTCCTATGACTTGGCTGCTATAGCACGATCTAAGATTCAAAGAAAGTAACACCTTGGTATATATTTAACTTCATGCTTATAGATGTGGTGTCCAATATACCGATAAACAAGACTTGGGACACGGGGTTGGGCAATCCGTGGACGAGCTCTTCGGATACCACTTTTGTCACGACCCGACCCCCGTAGGCCGGTGACTAGTGCCCGAGTTGGGCACCCGAACACACTCATCAAAATTCGAATCACACACACGGGCTTATGCGTATACAAATATCGATATCTCAAACACAATCCCAATATATATATATCGGGGAGCCGACAAGGCTATCGGATAAGCGTTGGCCCAAAACATATAATATACAAACACACACATGTACAAGGTAGGCACACAACCCACGTATACGTCTACGGACCTGCATACGGACTAACAAAATCATATGACGTGTACGGGGCCCCGCCGTACCCCCCCGAACACACACACACATACACACACATACAACGAACGAGTATATACCAAGATGTAGGCTCGGGATAAAGGTAGCACTCGACACGTGCGGGATAAGTCTCCTAAGCCGGGGGTCACCAAGCGGTCGTACGTACCGCGGGCATGGAACGCCCCCCAAAGAAAGGGGTCGTGATACGGAGTATGCAAAGCGAGAAATACGATAAATGCTGAGTCACACTCGAAACAATCTTAGAAAGTAAGTACATTTCCAAAATGCCAAATGTTTATTTTCAAAATACAAATCATGCATAGGGCACGAGAAAATATGGTCGCCGCCCGTCATGGCGCCATAACACGGCATAACACCCAGATGGTTTCAAATCTCCGTACAACCCCGAACATAACACGTCATCACAACACATCATAAGCCATATCACGACGCCTCCATAAACGGAACCCGGCCACATGGCGAGGTCTCGGGAACCGTAGCACGGCATAACACCGGAATATATATCATAGTGCGCACGACAACATAACCGGCCGGGAACCGGTGAAAGATGTACCAACAACACGCGCGAGCAGAGTCGTGAGTAACCATATGCATAAAATCATTATCATAAGTTCAAAAAGTAAGTACAATGACCATACTTGGGAATCGGGAAAATCGTCATACCAAACTCTTTCAAACGTCATCAGAAATGTACAAAGGAAGGTCGCGGGACCCACGGACGAGTGTCAACCGAGCCGGGCCCGCCTATGGAAAACATACTCATCACACGTCATACAACCTCCCACAACGATATCGAGGCAATCCGAGCCCTTAGTCGAAAGTTATGAGCGTTCGTAGTTTCAACATCGTTTAAGAATAAAACTCTTTTGAAAACCAAGTTTTTATGCAACTTTAAAATCAATTTTTCCAACAACATCAAAACCAACATTTTCTCACATCAACATACGAGTACCAAAAGACAAACGCGAATCATAGACATGCTCGGATTGTGTGAATGGAATTTCCTCGAGGCTCGCATCGTAGCCTATATTCAACTAAGACATGCCAAAAGAAAGAAGAGTTAAGCTTTACATACCTCGCTTGCACACAACGCTAATCCAAATCAAATTTATACCTCGAACTCTCCAAGATCTACATAACATTAATAAATACCAACGTCAACCATAAGCATTTCAGAGCTCATTTCCAAACTAACACATAATCCTACGGAAATTTGGGCAGCACTTCCTTTATAAATGGACCAACCCCGAGAATCTAACTCGGCCAAATTCAACAACACCACAACACCAACAATCATTCCAACAATATCCATAATCAATTCAAACACGTTCGAACGTTAATAATCCTTCTCCACACATTCCAACAATATTCCAATTATGTTCACTACAACTACGTACACACAAATCAACATGTAATCAAACTAACGCACATTCAATTATCAATCCAAAACCATTCAAACAATATTCAAGAACTCTTTAAATAATTCATACAATATTTCCAACAATCCAACAAATACTCCATACCACCCGAAATGATCCCCAAACACGAGAACCTCAACTCTAACACATTCCTCGATTTCAAAACATGATTTACTCCAACAATCCATACTCTAACCATGTCATTTCCATAAACATAAAAATTACACTAAATCTTCCAAATCAGCCCATAACACTTACCATACCAACTTTGAATCATTAAACTCTCATTTCAACATAGAATCCACATAACAACAACAACCAAAATTCCAAGAAAACTAATTCATTTCTTGTCACACATAAAAGCCATATTCGGCCAACACACTATATATATACTTCATGATTTTCATTCATTCCAACACTCTACAACAACCAAACATGCTACATAGAACTTATTCACCACTTTAACACACATACACACACGTACACGGCCAAACTACCATACACGCGGCTTCACTTCAAATACAAAATCTCATGAATTTCATCCATATTAACATACAACAACACACATAAACCTTCCATAACTCATAAAACAAGATTAGAACTTACCTTTCTTCACAACTCCTCAACTTGTCCAAAGTTGGCCAAGGATAACGAACAATCCAACGCTTGAAACAACAACTCCACGTTACAAGCACCCTCCAATTAGTAGGAAAACTAGAAGAATAATTTTTTTGGTGGCTAAATCTTGGACTCTCTTTTTATGTTCTTGGCCGAATAGGGTGGGGGTTTTACTCTCAAGTTTCTTGATTTTTCTTGCTAATGAAGATGATGATATAATGGTCCCTTAATCGTCCTTATATTACAAATAATGGCCAACCATGTGTCCATGGCCCACTGAAGGTGGCGGCCACGTAGCCTTGTTTTTCTCCCTCCTTCTTTCAATAATTGACCATTTCCAAATTCCATCTTTGGTCCCAAAGTTTCTTTGATGTTTCCATACCAATAACATCATACACACTTAGGTCCTACGACAAAATCGAAGGTCAAACGTCCCGACTTCGCACCGGAATGGTCACGACCTTAACTTATCATAGTTAACCCGAATCGTCCCGTCGTTCAAAATACGGGATATAACAGCTATTCAGCTACTGACTCAGCTAGTTACCGCCCAAGCTCAGTGGCAGAGTGCAGGTCTAGGTGATAGAGCCACTAGTGCCAGAGCTGTGATTTATGAGTTTGAATCCGTCGAAATTCTTTGGGTTGAAGCCGGATGAGGACCCGCAGGGTTTTATAGATGAGGTGTTGACGACGCTGAGGATTGTTCATGCTTCCGATACGGAGTTCGTGGAGTTGGCATCTTACAGGCTACGTGATGTGGCGATTCTTTGGTATAGTAATTGGATAGCTTCGAGAAAGGAAAATGCTCCTCCCCCGGCTTGGCAAGAATTCGTAGATGCTTTCATCCGCCACTATTTGCCACCCGACGTTCGAAGGGCCCTGTCACGACCCAACCCCGTAGGCCGTGACTAGTGCCCGAGCTGGGCACTCATACGCGCTCGCTGCAACCGGATTCGGCATCTGAGCAACTCGTACGTAAATCGGTGTCGGACGTGGCTCCCAGCCGACGCGTATAAACATATAATGCACGAGAAGCGACAAAGGCTGTCATAATATGCATAACGTAGCAAAGCATACATACACGCGGCCGACAAGGCTGCGCACGGCGGACGGGCCGCCCAAACACAACTTACTCAACGCGTCCGAACAAGCGCGCACAACCCACATCTGTGTCTACGGACCTACATGTCGAACAACGAGAATCATATAACGGGACGGGGGCCCGCGTGCCACGAATAAACGTAATCATACACATCGGAAGAGTATATACCCAAAATATTGGCTCCGAACAAAGGAGCACTCTCGAACGAGAATGGAAATCCTACGCCGGTGGATCACCAAAACGCGTATACGTCCCCTACTGCGGTGAAACGCGACCCCGAAGACGGGGGGTCGGTACGGGATATGTATTGAGTATGCAAAAGCGAAAGACACGAAACGGATCAGGTCATAATCGAAACGAAATCTTGCCAATAAGTGCATATCCAAATTATCAAAATGTTTATTTTCAAAATACAAATCATGCATAGGGCTCCGAAAGTATGGTCGCCCGCCCGTCAATGTCACAAATACCGCGGTCAAAATATCCAGCGGCAATATCACACATACCGCGGTCAAAATATCCAGCGGCAATATCACACATACCGCGGCCAAAATATCCAGCGGTCAATATCACACAGTGCGCACGATACATCTGCGGCCGGGACTCGGCGAAAAATGCAACAACAAAATGCACGAGCAGAATCATAAGTAGCCAAATACAGTTTAAAACATCTTCAAAGACTTAATAGGTTAATCAAAACGAACCATTATTTATAAACCAGAACAGCAGTCAAATCAGATTTTCTTTCGAATATCACTCGAGAACATATCAAACCGAACTTCAGAAACCATAGTTACGTATCGGAATCATTATTTCGGACTCAACGGACAAATATATAATCATACTTGGGGGTCGGAAAGGTAGTCAAATTGAATTCTTTCAAAAGCCATTAGAATTATTTAAAAAACGATCGCGAGGCCCGCGGACTAGCGTCAACCCAATCTGGGCCCGCCTACGAAAACCATCGTCATCATATGTTATCAAATCATTATTACAAACTCAAAAGATAAGTAAACTAATTGTACTTGAAATCAGAATATTAGTCATGTCATATCCTTTCGAAAATCGTCAGAAGTACATAAGGAAAATCGCGGGGCCCACGGAGGGGTGTCGACTCAAGTCGGGCCCACCCATGAAAATCATAGTCCTTATACGTCATAGAGTCATATACGAGCGTATCAAAGTCATCCGGTTCTGTCTGTGAAAGTTACGGACGTTCGTAGTTTTCGGAATCGTTTAGGAACGAAACTCTTTTAAGAAAGAAAACCCAACTTTTATACAACTTTTGAAAATCAATCATACAAAGACATATAGACCATAGCTTGTCCACACAAGGATGCCAACATCAAAAGCAAATACGACTCATAAACGTGCTCGGATTTTTAAGAGTAGAATTACCCCCGAAGCTTCGGCATATCATAACTTAGCCATATCTAAGACATGCCAAAAGAAGGAAAGGTAAGCTTTACATACCTTATCCGCCCTCGAAACTAGTCCAAACTCAAACTTCGGGCTCTCTAAGATCTACAAATACGTCATAATAAGCCAAACATTAGCTAAAGGTATTTAGGAATTCATTTCCAAACAAACATCAAATTCTACAGAAATTTGAAGCAAAGACTTCCAGAATACACACCAACCCCCGAGAATTTAACTCGGCCAAATCAACAACAACAACACCAACAACCAACCTAGCAACATCAATAACCAATCCAAAAGGCAATATAGCATTAATAACTCTCTTTTATATCGTTCGACAACATTCAATACTTTCAATTCAACGGCTTACATTCAAGCCAACATCCACGCTTATACATTCAAATACTAACCCGAACCCATACCAACAATATTCAAAGACGTTTTAAGCAATTCATAAAACATTTCAAATATCCCAAATAATACTCCAACTCACCCGAAAACAGTCCCCAACCCGAGAACACAACTATAATCCATCCCTCACTTCCAAATCATGATTTGCACCAACAATCCACATTCTAACAATGTCATTCTCTTAAATATAAAAATTACATTAACTACACATGATTCTCCAAATCAGCCCATACAATTACAACATCAATCTTAAGTCATTAAACTCTCATTTCCAACATAGAATTCATAACGACAACTACCAAGAAACTAATTAACATTAATCCATTCCTTGTCACACAATATGGCCCATTTTCGGCCAACACTACATATATACATATTGATGATTCTCATCCATTTCTTCCCTCTACAACACTCACAACATGCTAACTAGACTTTAATTCATTGTTTCAACACAACATAACACAACACACACACACGGCCATACACTACACACACAACCTCAACTCCAACATGCCATATCTCACGATTTTCATCCATTTTAACATACTACAACATGCATACAACCTTTATAACACATAAAACATGATCAAATCTTACCTTTCTTCTTCAACTTCACAAGTAAGCTAGGGTTTGCGATCTACACAACGGATGGTTTGATGACCCAAACAACACTTTCACGTTACTTAGGGACCTCCAATTAGTGGACTTGCATCAAAGAAATAATTTCGGGATGGCTAATTTTTGACTTGGTTTTTCCTTGGGTTGGCCGAATGGTTGAAACTATTGTTCTTCAACTTCTTGATTTTTTTTTCTAAGTATGGAATGAGAAGATGAATACTTAGTCATCTTTTATGCTCTCATATATTAGTTGAACATGTGTCCTTGGCCCACACATGGGTTGGACCAATTAAAATTGGCCACAAAATGTGTGGGACCAATTCAAGTCCACACGGCCAAAGGGGCCAAAATTGCATGATTTGCCCACTTCCAATTATATCACTTTTGGTCTCAAATTTTTCTAAATGTTCCACACCAACAAATTCATGAACAAATTATATCTCAAAACAAAATCGAAGGTCAAAAGTCATTGTACATCTCGGAATGGTTTTGTCCCTAACTTATCATAGTTAACCCGGATTGTCCCAATGTACGAAATACAGGATATAACAGGCCCGGGCTGATAAGTTTCTGAATCTAAAGCAAGGGAATATGAGTGCTTGGGAGTATAGTCTCCATTTTAACTCATTGGCTAGATATGCTCCCACTATGGTAGCCGGTACGGGAGACAGAGTACATAGATTTGTGAGTGGCTTAGGGCCACATTTGTTCAAAGATTGCTTGACAGCTTCATTGCAGGAGGGGATGGACATCTCCCGTATTCAGGCCCACGCCAAAAATCTAAAGGAGAAACAGTAACCGCAAAGGGGTGAGAGCGATATTGACAGAGGGCAGAGCAAGAGGGCCAGATCTGCCGGTGCTAGTAGTGAGTATAGAGGGGGTCAGCGACAATAGTATTCCAGATATTTCGACCAGTCTGTGACTAGCGCAGCTCCTCGATTTGCGAGCAGGAGATTTGACTGCCCCATTTACTCAGGACAGGGTCAAAGCTCGAGAGTTCCAGGTCCTCAGTTAGGAGGTGATCTTAGTCAAAGGAGACCACCGATACCACGATGTAGCCAGTGCGGTAGGTTACATTCGGGCCAGTGTAGCCGAGGATCAGATGCTTGTTATGCCTGTGGTCAGGTTGGGCATATGATGCGTGATTATCCGTCGATGGGTGGTCGAGTTGGGGCTCAGCCTACGGGATCAGTAGTAGGTTCCCCAACCGTGGGTACGTCGTGGGGGCACCCTCCTACGGCATTAGTAGGTCGTGGTAGAGGCAGAGGGATAGCATCTAGCTCGAGTGGTCCTCAACAGCCCCATATTTATGCTTTAGCCGGACGACAGGGTCTTGAGTCCTCT